>NW_015636525.1:22179-25541 GCF_001515625.1 Sinocyclocheilus rhinocerous
TTTCTGCGCTTCTTTCCTCCCTTCGCTGCGGTCTTAGTGACGGCCTTCTTGGAGCCCTTCTTAGGCGCGGACTTTGCTGGTTCAGGCATGATGCTGCTGCGAGCTCAATATCTCACGAGACAATGATTAGAATGAGCGAGACAGAGGCGTTTATTCACTAATCTATGCTAATTATCAAAGAGATGTGGACGCTTCTGATTGCGTGTTTTCACAGACTAAACACATAAACCCGTCTGTGATTGGACAACTCGAAGTATCACGAGCGGAAGGAGGGCCAATCACAGGCGGTGAAGTGATAGCCCCGCCCACTACTCCATGTTTGAACGACATCAGCCCACGTGACTAAGTTTCCTTTGTTTCAATTCCCGCTCTTTTTGTTATATTCTATACAAGAAAACAAATCCGTCTCAAATATCACACAGGATAAATATCAGTGTAATTTATATAAATATATATATAAAAAAAACTTATAAACCCACTGAGCTCATTTGGAGAAAGAAGAGCAATACCGATTAGACACTTTTTTTCTCTTCTGTTGTTCTGCCAATTTAATTTCTCAAACTTGAGATTGTTTCCTCTTAATTTATAAACCACTTTAATTCAAAGGAAGGCTAAACAAAATAAAATGCCATGTAAGAAAAAAATATTATCTCATTTGTGTGCGCCTCTGACAGCAATATATAACATGCGAGCTCTAAATTTGAGAATCAGAGTAAGTCAGAATGAGAAAGATCTTTATTGCCAGGTGTTTATACAGCCGAGACATTTGTTTTGATGACAAAAGCGTCAACACAAAGAGAACGAGTGATGAGAAATACACACATCAGCAGTAAGCTGGGCTTTTCAAAAGGATTTGATCCACAAGCAGTTTGTCGTTAACTTTCACTTCAACATTGACTCTTTATGTGAGAGTGTGGGTGGCTCTTAAAAGAGCCGTTGGGTTTGTGTTTAAAGGCGTTTATCCTCCGAAACCGTACAAGGTGCGTCCCTGTCGCTTCAGCGCGTACACCACGTCCATGGCGGTGACGGTCTTTCTCTTGGCGTGCTCGGTGTAGGTGACGGCGTCGCGGATCACGTTCTCCAGGAACACCTTCAACACACCGCGAGTCTCCTCATAGATCAGACCGGAGATGCGCTTGACGCCGCCGCGGCGCGCCAGACGACGAATAGCGGGGTTGGTGATTCCCTGGATATTATCCCGCAGCACTTTACGGTGCCGCTTAGGGCCTCCTTTCCCGAGTCCTTTACCGCCTTTGCCTCTTCCAGACATGCTGCAGATACTTCTTGCTCCAATCAAGCAACGAACACGAATAATACACAAGAACTCCAGGGAGACCTTTTACATTTGCTTACAGGACCTAAGGGAAACCAGCGCGCGTCACATGGCGCACCCCTCCCCCGCTAGTTAGAGCAGGAGACAATGAGGTTTAATGCAAACCCTGATCTAACGATGTCTGTCCTACATTTATAATATCATAACTGCATAATATTTGAAGACATGATAATTGGCAGACGCTTTTAACCAGAGCGACTTACATATCATCATCATCATCATCATCGTCATCGTCTAGAGGCACCAAAGTAAACGGAGAGCTACAGATGTCCTATCAAACATTAAATCAGTGCTTTTCAATTCCTCTTAACCCTTTCATGCATGGTGTCCACTACAGTGGACAGTTATTTGGAAGCTATTTTGAACCATTTAGGTTGTAGTACCGTGTCCCAACCACCAGGTGGTGAACCCCCAAAGCGCTGCCTACGATTCTGTTTAATTATTGTCTTTGCAACTATTTTTTGTTTTGTTTTGAGATATTGTATCATATATTCAGGAAGGCGGAGGGAAGAGGAGATGCACCAAATACCTCAGGAATAAGTGTTAAATCCTTTTATTCGCATAAAACCAGACAGGTGCAATACATATTTTTCAGCAAAAAAGGATGTCAGAAATACTTTTATCCAGGTTTAAACAATATTTTTCATGTAAATTTGTTTTCTGTGACAGAAAACACATCTGTCCACTCCAGTGGATGTTATGAGCCAAAGGGTATATCATAACTATAAGGGCCTAAATATAGATTCCGCCTTATTTTGTATGTTTTATCAAAAGTATGATATCATTTCCACTTGAATAGTTTTATTAAACAACAGTATTAAATAGTCTTCAGATTGTATAATTTATTACAATGCTTACAGTCTATATTTATTTATTAGGTCATAGGTCATGTAAGCATAAACGATGCATGATTGCATTCCAGTGTGTGTTGGGAAGGGTGTGTGCTTGTGTTTGTGCTCACATATGATACTGGTTTTAATTGTTTTAAATAAAAGTTGACCATTTTTAACTTAAAGGGCTCATATGATGCGATTTCAAGTTTTCCTTTCTCTTTGGAGTGTTACAAGCTCTTGGTGCATAAAGAAGATCTGTAAAGTTGCAAAGACTAAAGTTTCAAATCCAAAGAGATATTCTTTATAAAAGTTAAGAGTCAGCCACACCTACCTAAAACGCCTCGTTCTAACACGCCCCCACATATCTACATCGTGTGTGTGTGTGTGTGAGGGGAACAGGCTCATATCACAGGAGAGTGAACTGCCAGTCAGAAATCATAGCAGGTCAGCTGTCTTAACCGCGGCTTGTTTAATGCATCATCACTGTGTCTGTCACGCGACTCTGTTGCCCTTTCGGGCTTGAACTGATGGTAAAACTAATTACATTATTAAGAAGGCGTGGTTTCAGGAACAGCAGTAGTGTTGATGCAGCCATGTCAGTGCGAAAGACAGATTTCAGCTGTCTTAACCGTGGCTTGTGTACTGCAAACACATACCAGCTTCATCACTGTGTCTGTCACGCGACTCTGTTGCCTTTTCGGGCTTGAACTGATGGTAAAACTAATGACATTATTTACTGTCTTTACATTTATTTTGAAAGATGAAGCTCGTGATTATGGTAAGGGGTGTTACATTTCCGATGAGTGCTTGCGGTGTTCGGCCAATCACAATGCGCTGGGTCAGCTGGCCAATCAGAGCAGACTGCGCTTGTCAAAGGAGGGGGCTTTGTTGAAAACTACACGTTTGAGAGAGGCGGGGCATAGAGGACCTACAATAATGTACAGTATTTGAAAAATAATGTGTTTTTTGAACATTAAAGCATGTCAACATATTCTGTTACACCAAATACACAAAATAATGATCTTTAAAATAGCATCATATGACCCCTGTTATAAAATGAGTTTCGAGACATAAAATGTTATGTTTTTGTCCTTTCTATTGTTATTTAATGTTCCAAGACTTCCAATGCAAAAGCCTCTAAAAGCCACATCTGTAAAAAAAAAAAAAAAAAAAAAAAAAAAAAAAAAATTTTGAGG
>NW_015636525.1:25699-26226 GCF_001515625.1 Sinocyclocheilus rhinocerous
AAAAAAGAGATATTGAGTGAATGCTCTCTGCACATAGTATACAATCATCAAATGTTTAACTTCAAACCAGCTAAATCCCAGCCTAAACCCATTCAGAAGTACAGAACTTAAACTATACATTAAAAAAAAGTTAATTTTGATGAAAAACGTCAGACAGACTTCTTCAGCCTTCTTATGGGTATTCATACCATTTGGCACTTAGTAAACATTTTTTAAACTTTTTTTTTTTTCCCAGTTGTATTTATCTACAGAAGTGTGTGCCATTGCCAGTTTAATGATTAAAAGTGGCACATCCAAGTTATATCTCAAGTTTTAGCCTGTATGTATTTTCTAGTAATAATGAGGGCTTCATAAAACGCATTAGAAAAACACAGAATTCATTAAACATTTGAGTGCGACGTTACATTCTATGTTGTATATTAGGCGTTACTGTGGAAATTCTCTCGTTCAGTGTGATTGTGGTGGCTCTTAAAAGAGCCTTTGGGGTGTAATGCGGCTGATGCAGCGGCGGGGTTTAACGCGCTCTC
>NW_015636525.1:32256-37067 GCF_001515625.1 Sinocyclocheilus rhinocerous
TAAGCGCGCTCTCCGCGGATGCGGCGGGCCAGCTGGATGTCTTTGGGCATGATGGTGACTCTCTTGGCGTGGATGGCGCACAGGTTGGTGTCCTCAAACAGACCGACCAAATAAGCCTCGCTGGCCTCCTGCAGGGCCATGACAGCGGAGCTCTGGAAGCGCAGGTCCGTCTTGAAGTCCTGAGCGATTTCTCGCACCAGACGCTGGAAAGGCAGTTTGCGGATCAGCAGCTTGGAGAGCCACGGTCCCAGGCCTGTAACGGTGGGGCTTCTTGACGCCGCCGGTTGCTGGGGCGCTCTTCCGGGCGGCTTTAGTAGCGAGCTGCTTCCTTGGGGCTTTGCCGCCGGTGGATTTACGAGCGGTCTGCTTGGTTCTTGCCATTGCTTCTATCTGATTTCTTCAGGCTACTAGCGTTGAAAGTAACGATCTCTGCAACACAGCTGCTTTTAAAGCATCTTAAGATGGCGTCACGGGGGTGCAGAAGCTTGTGATTGGCTGATGTGTGACGTCTGCGCATGCCTGCTAGCCAATGACTGCGTCTCTAGTTTTCAGAGAGACTATGTGTTTCCCGCTCAAAATGCTTTGTTCTGTTTACATCTTTTGTGAGTAAAACACTCTTAATTACATACATATTACTCCTCTTTATACTCTTTTTGGGATACTTATTCACATTATTTCCAAAGATTGTGTCGAGTTCGGTTTAGAACAAAATAGAATATCTTCGTCTGCGTTCAAGCATTACAAGCAAATTAAATCAGCCTACCCTTAAATGAACATCTTATTAAATGGTCTGGTTTGGAGATCTCGCACTGCTAATAACCATGTTTTATTAGGATTTATACTTTTATTTACTTTACAGTGAAGTTTAGGAGTGAAAAACTTTTGTTCATGTGCTTAACACTAAAATGCAGCTTGGATTTTATATAATAATCAAACACGTTGTGTGATTCTGCTGATTAAAGCAAAAATGCTCTCCAATAGATAACATGGGTGGCTCTTAAAAGAGCCTTTTTTGTTCCAGAAACAGACTTGAATCTGTTTACTTGGCTTTGGCGGGTTTCTCGCTCTTCTTGGGCAGCAGCACGGCCTGGATGTTGGGCAGCACGCCGCCCTGAGCGATGGTCACTCGGCCCAGGAGTTTGTTCAGCTCCTCATCATTGCGCACCGCCAGCTGCAGGTGACGGGGAATGATGCGGGTCTTCTTGTTGTCTCTGGCGGCGTTTCCAGCCAACTCCAGGATCTCAGCGGTGAGATACTCGAGCACAGCCGCCAGATAAACGGGAGCTCCGGCACCGACGCGCTGTGCGTAGTTACCTTTGCGGAGAAGCCTGTGAACACGACCGACGGGGAACTGCAGCCCTGCTCTGGAGGAGCGACTCTTGGCCTTCGCTCTCGCCTTGCCACCGGTTTTACCTCTTCCACTCATTCTCGTTTAAAATTACTTATGCTTTCAAAAGCAGAAATAATGAAACCATGAGCTCCGTTATACTGTATTTAAAAGAGCGTGCGAGTCGCCCATTGGTTTAGAGCCTGTAAGATTTCAAACCAATCACTGAACTTCCCTCCAACACCAACCGCCGAAGCCACGCCCACTTTCTGGCAGGTTCAGTTAGACACAAATATTAAAGGGGTCATATGATGCTGCTAAAAAGAACATTATTTTGTGTATTTGGTGTAATGAAATGTGTTTATGTGGTTTAAAGTAAAAAAAAAAACATTATTTTCCACATTGATGTGTCTCTGATGATACTGATGTGAGGACATAAAAAAAAATAAAAAGCAACATTTTGCTAATTTGAAAGATGTTTCAATCCTAGGATCAAGGTGCACATTTAATACTGTCGCTGGAAATTCAAGCTTGGAGAGTCAAGCACATTATATTTGTTCTTATATTTGTGAACCTTATGGACTCAACCTGCCCAGCTCATTGTTTGTGAGATTCCGCTCGCGCTTGTGTTTTCTTCTCCTACATTTAGGGCAAAAACTGGAGTGAGAAATAGTTTGGCTCATTAAAAACAAAGCAAATACCAAGCAGAGGTTCTTGGCTTTCTTTGGAGACTAAAATACGCATCGATGAAATGTTTATTTTGCCCCGGTCAGATCAAACTCAAGGCGAGCATCAGCCACGAAACCAAGCGGCGTGTAAATTTAAAGCCTTGCATGATTTTAATGAAATGAGCATCAACGAGGGTCGTCTGGAGCGCGTCATACAGTTGTAGTTTTGGGCAGGCTGAAGCACACGCAGGTCCTCATCTCCGGTCAAGGGTCTTATATACTTTTTTTTTAGCCTTTGCTCTATGAGAAATTGTTTATTTTGACTGAACAGCAAACAGAGAAAGCAAAAACACCAGTTCAAAGCAAAAACACAACTCCACTCTTCTTGTAATTTGTTAAATAGCTACATCTTCATTCGCTGATGTATAGAAAACTTGTAATAAAGTTATTTCCCTCTCTAGGGAAACATTTTCTTATATTTTGACCACTTACCCACTATTAAATGCTAATTTGCAATAAAGTCATGTATTTACAATATGTATACAGATTGTTTGTCTGAATTTATGTGGGTAGTGAATTTCCTTGAACTTTCTAATAATGCTTTGCACAGTGGCCACTGGTACTTAAAGGGTTAGTTCACCCAAAAATGAAAATTCTGTCATTAATTACTCACCCTCGTGTTGTTCGAAACCTGTAAGACCTTCTTTCATCTTCGGAACACAAATTAAAGGGATCATATGATGCGATTTCAATTTTTCCTTTCTCTTTGGCGTGTTACAAGCTCTTGGTGCATAAAGAAGATCTGTAAAGTTTCAAAGACTAAAGTCTCAAATCCAAAGAGATATTCTTTATAAAAGTTAAGAGTCAACCACACCTACCTAAAACGGCTCGTTCTAACACGCCCCCACATATCTACGTCACTATGTGGGAAGATTTGCATAACACCGCCCAAATGTTCACGCAAAGAAAGAAGGCGTAACTTTTATTCTCGCTGTTGCTGCCGCCGCCATGTCGTGAAGCTACTGTGTGTTTCGTTGTGAAAGCGAAACTACTTTGTTTGGTCTTCCAAAAGAGGACGATATCCGCTTCATCATGCCTAGAGCTGATCCGTGCTGGTAGCTGAGGAAATACATCAACTTCGCTCTGTGGATTTCAAGGTCCAGAAAAGTACCAAGATGATCGACAAAGTAGTCCGTGTGACATCAGTGGTTCAACTGGTTCAACCAGAAATCTTGCATAAACACTTCTGAGACCTATCCATCAGACTGAGTACTGCAGAGCAAGGGAGGTTATACTATCCCTGTGGCTTCCATCCTGACGCACCCTGGATCATCACCTGATCGGCATCGCGATCCAAAGAGCAGTCGGTGTTTGGCCTTGTTGAAATGAAATGCCCCAATGTTGCAAGCTTTGTTGACTGCCCATATATTAAAGGTCCCATATTGTCAAAACTGACATTTTCTGGCTTTTTTCATGATAACTGAGGTCTAGGTGCTATGTAACTACCATATAAGTTTCAAAACAGTCAGTCCACAGTAAAATTCACACAGCCTGCATAAAGTAGCTGTGATTTTTCATGAACTGTTGCGACTTCCGTAAAAAGTTGACGTCAGAACTACACAGTCACCGCCTTCAGTCACCACCCCGAGCACCGCCCACCCTCCCACTCTCCTTTTGCCAAACCCCCAGACAACACCGCATCCATGCTATTGCTGAGCAGCAACAACACGGAAACATCTCGAAAAGGTTAACTTTAACTACTAAACCAGATCGGCCGACCTGTAACGTTACACTCTAACTCAAATGGGCCGCCTCCAGTTTCCCCTTTGTTTTGCTGCCTCCAGCTAGCGCTGTGACATCGCTGACCCTAGTTACCTGTGGTTGGCCTGGCCGTGCGTCACTCAGAAAACAACAGGCCAATCAGAAGAGAGGCTCATGAATATTAATTAGACAGGCCAAAATCGACCTGTTCTCTGCAGAGCTCCTGAGAGAGGAGCTGTAAAAATAT
Source organism: Sinocyclocheilus rhinocerous (assembly GCF_001515625.1). Taxonomy (NCBI): domain Eukaryota; kingdom Metazoa; phylum Chordata; class Actinopteri; order Cypriniformes; family Cyprinidae; genus Sinocyclocheilus; species Sinocyclocheilus rhinocerous. The sequence continues at coordinate 36,260 of NW_015636525.1, forward strand.
ATTGAGATGGTTTTTGGTACTTATACCGCAAATATATATTCTTAAGGACATCAAAACCTAAAATAAAACTCCAGAAAGGTGTAAAATATGGGACCTTTAAGATCAGTGAGGGCACACATACATTAAGGAAATCTCATCCGTACTTTTGGCAGATCCGGGGCCAGATGTTGATTTCTGATTTGGACTGGTGTGACTTTGTTGCCTACACACAGGAAGACATATTTATTCAGAGGATTCAGAGCCAATGAAATCATCACAACAATGAAAAAAAAAAAAAAAAGACTATTTCTCTCTCTTTTTTTCTCCTCTATGCTTCTCTATGCTTCTTCCCTAGATAATTAGAACCTGTCATGCTTATTTTACAGAATGCTTTTAATATTTATCTTACTGGCAGTTCTAATTTAGCAGTTCTAATCAGTTCTTATTAATTCAATCCATTTCAATGTGTTTGTACATATGTACATATGTTTGGCTTAAATTTTTTTTTTTTTTTTTTTAGAAATCTATGAAATCTATAAACTGGAACACAGGACCCAGTGTTATGTAATGTAAAACAGTCAATAAGAATGTGTTAATTGTGTTAATTATTTCCAACAACGGCTAACAACATGAAGAAGGTGATTAGGCATAAGCCAAATCATTAGAACAATGTATTATGTCAATATTAGTAAATATAATTTACTGTGCATGAAAGTGTGTATATATATATATATATATATATACGATAAATACATTCACAGTACACATACATACATTACAGTATGTAAAGAAAAACTTTTATTTTGGATGCGATTAATCGCGATTAATC
>NW_015636525.1:39001-46478 GCF_001515625.1 Sinocyclocheilus rhinocerous
CGGTTTATGCTTACGCCGTTTATGACCTTACTCCGATAAAAGAAAACGGGTTACCGCATTTACATGACCAAGTGCGTTTTCTGCATATTAAATGTCCCATATTGTCAAAACTGAAATTTCCTGTCTTTTTTCACGATAACTGAGGTCTAGGGTCTATTTAACTACCATATACTGTAAGTTTCAAAACAGTCAGTCCACAGTAAAATGCACACAGCCTGCTTAAAGTTCTAGCTATTTTTCACGAACCGTTGTGACTTCCGTAAAAAGTTGACGTCAGAACTACACAGTCACCGCCTTCAGTCACCACCCCAAGCACTGCCCACAGTCCCACTCTCCTTTTGCCAAACCCCCAGACAACATCGCGTCCATGCCATTGCTGAGCAACAACAACACGGAAACATGTGAAAAGGTTAACTTTAACCACGAAACCAGATCGGCCGACCTGTAACGTTACACTCTCACTCAAAGGATGGACGATCTGACAGGATTGTTACTATGAGGTGGATCACATCTAACATGTATAGTAAAGACAAACTCACCGTGTCTATCTAACTTAGTCATGATGAAGATGTATATACATTTCAATTTCAGCAGGCAACTATTTTTACAGCTACATTATTGTTCCAGCCACAATTAATCACAACAATGTATATACAATTACAAATGATTATATATAAATTGTCAGTTTGTTGTTTTATACACATGCACACAGACATTATTTCATACACATCATAGTCGTGAGATGCAAGAAACATAGACATATGGCAAGAAATCTGTAGACGCGCCCATAACAACAAAACAACAAGTCAATATTTTATTGAACCTTTTCTGATAAGAAGTGTGCGCTGCAAACGTGAGCATTTTTGACGATCGTTTCTGTCCAGTCTGCTCGTTTTATCGCGTTTAACCACAGCTGTCGCGGTTTTTTGTCTGGCAGTGGCAGCAGATATGCGATCAAATTTCTAAATTTGAGGCTGTATTACGTTGATTCTGGCACCCAACATCACAACAAGATTATATTTTAAGCTCCTTATGTAGCCGAATCTGCTCTGGTTTGAATGGGCCGCCTCCAGTTTCCCCTTTGTTTTGCTGCCTCCAGCTAGCGCTGTGACATCGCTGACCCTAGTTACCTGTGGTTGGCCTGGCCGTGCGTCACTCAGAAAACAACAGGCCAATCAGAAGAGAGGCTCATGAATATTAATTAGACAGGCCAAAATCGACCTGTTCTCTGCAGAGCTCCTGAGAGAGGAGCTGTAAAAATATATTGAGATGGTTTTTGGTACTTATACCGCAAATATATATTCTTAAGGACATCAAAACCTAAAATAAAACTCCAGAAAGGTGTAAAATATGGGACCTTTAAGATCAGTGAGGGCACACATACATTAAGGAAATCTCATCCGTACTTTTGGCAGATCCGGGGCCAGATGTTGATTTCTGATTTGGACTGGTGTGACTTTGTTGCCTACACACAGGAAGACATATTTATTCAGAGGATTCAGAGCCAATGAAATCATCACAACAATGAAAAAAAAAAAAAAAAGACTATTTCTCTCTCTTTTTTTCTCCTCTATGCTTCTCTATGCTTCTTCCCTAGATAATTAGAACCTGTCATGCTTATTTTACAGAATGCTTTTAATATTTATCTTACTGGCAGTTCTAATTTAGCAGTTCTAATCAGTTCTTATTAATTCAATCCATTTCAATGTGTTTGTACATATGTACATATGTTTGGCTTAAATTTTTTTTTTTTTTTTTTTAGAAATCTATACAAAGCTGGAACTGGAACACAGGACCCAGTGTTATGTAATGTAAAACAGTCAATAAGAATGTGTTAATTATAAAAGTTATTTCCAACAACGGCTAACAACATGAAGAAGGTGATTAGGCATAAGCCAAATCATTAGAACAATGTATTATGTCAATATTAGTAAATATAATTTACTGTGCATGAAAGTGTGTATATATATATATATATATATATACGATATATACATGTATATGATAATATTTATATATTCTCAAATCTGATTGGTTGAGAACCGTGAGATATTGTACTGTATCGCTATAGGAACGGCCTTTCACAATTTTGTATCACTCCGCTTGTCCTAGCCGGGTCTATGTTTTTTAAAATTATTCACTGAGCTAATCGTAGAGTACCTTAGTTAATATAAGAAGAAACGTCTAGCTTCGCGGTCTCTCTCTCTCTCATTTGGATGCACATCTTGCCGCATTGTTTCTCTCTTATAACCTCATTATTTCTCACTAATAACCTCATTATTTCTCACTAATAACCTAACTGAAGCAGCACATGCCCTTGATACGAATTCTAAAAGTGACGTATGTTTAACTGTCAGCTTGAGCTTTGAATCCGTGGCGGAAGGAAGTAGTTTCGCACAAAAGAGGGTTTCACATGTTCCGTCGAACTGTTGTATAAACGCAATATCACTCGAGTACTCGAGCGATACCGGCTCTATATCAGCGGCCTCGTGCCTCTGGCCTAATCACCGCCGTGCTGATATAGAGCTGGTATCGCTCTCATACTCGAGTGATATTGCTCATATAGTATTTTTTTACTGTGCATAGCTGTAGCTGAATAGCAAGGCCTACTATGCTACTGTATTTTAGTGTTGGTCATTATGGTAGTACTTGTAGAGCCAAATATTTTCTGAGGTGGTACTTGGTGTAAAAAGTTTGAGAACGACTGCTCTAGAACATGCAAGGACTTATCAGGAGCATTCAGAAAGGTGCAGAAGATTGCATTACCTGAGACTTTGGTGAAAATATCTGGGGTATGATCAGTGTTGGGAAGGTTACTTTGGAAATGTAACAGGTTACAGATTACAAGTTACCCTATTTAAAATGTAAAAAGTAGTGTAACTATTTCAATTACTTTATTAAAGTAATGTAACTGGTTACATTTGATTACTTTTTGATTACTAAATTCTAAATTTCTAATGAATGTTTTCAACTGTTAATCATTTTGAAACATGTAAAGCAGGCCAGGTTAAGCTTACAGTAGAACTCAACACTGATTACTGTCAGACTTTCAGAATCCGTCATCACTTGAATTAAAATTATAATCATTTAATTTGAAAGTGCACCTCTTTTTACTTTGAGATCATTCTGAGGTTAAATACAGATTTAAAATCATAAGATATAGTGTAATAGCTATGACACTCTTTTTGAAATCAAATCTTTGCATAACTATGACAGGAAACACTGGCATCTAACAATGCTTTGAAAAAAAAAACGTTAATCTTAAAAAATAAAGCATATAAATAAAAAAAATAGGAAATAAAACAGTTATCAAATAAGCATGTGTCCTATTCAGTGTCCTAAATAAGACACCGTCCTATCTGTCTCCTAAAACATTGGTGTCTCATGTTTCAGAGCAGTCAATGCAATTTGGGAAATTTATCAATCAAATCTGTATGTGTGTGAAAATATTCAGATGTAACCTCCTTTGTAATCGTTAACATTTTCATAAGTAACATTTTTTTCTCAGTAACTGTTACAGATTACAGTTACATTTATTTTGTAATTAAATTACATAATTCTGTTACATGTAACTAGTTACTCCCCAACACTGGATATGATTAATTTTGGACGTGGAACATTGTCTCAAAAAACATAAAAAAATAAAATAAAAATAAAAAATCTAATATTTTCCATTAATATCTCTAATGCAATGTTATACAGTCTTTGCCCACATTCTTGTGCCATTTTCAGTCAGAAGATACTCATTCATCAAATAATAAAAAATCAAACTCTTAACTTAAATTTTGGTGTTTTATGAACAATTTTGGACTCTGTTAGAAGTGTGTATATACCCATGGTATATAGTCTAGTATGGGAGTCAGTCTGGCCAAGATTTTCATTTAAATTGCACCTGTAAACTCAACACTGATCCACTACCCACACAAATTAAGACAAACAGTATATATACATATATCAGACATATATTGTAAATACATGACTATATTGCGAATTAGCATTTAATAGTAAGTGCTCAAAACATAAGAAAAAGTTTCCCTACATACTTGCTTTAAATGATGAGCAGTCTTGTTTGGAGTGAATTTATTAGTATTTATATGGATATGGAAGTGTAACAAGAAATAAAGTGTTATGTGTTTCTGTGCAGCAGCGCTCACCTTTGTCCTTTAATTAGGTTATGAAGTACTATCTTCATTACATGCCTACATATTATTCCAGTTATTGACAGTTCAATCATACACCTGTGTATTTCTGGGCGTACTAAAGGCACCTGGAGGCCACACATATACATGACAGGTAAAATACTTCATTGAGAGTTAAATATTTCAATTGTGATGGTTTTGTACATGATTTTAAAGTTCATTTCTGTCTGATCAGATTAGAAAAATCACAGTGATCCAGAGCTCTTCTCCAGACGTGATTCATTGCAGATATCAGAGTTTTTTCTTTGTTGCTCTTCAAAACTGTGACATATACACCAGTTTGATCTGTAGCTTGACAGAATATCATAAAACTTTAATATTTAATTCTAGCATAGTGCAAACACAGAAGGTTGCAAGACTCAGAATGGGATAGTGACCTTTGACATGCCTTAAGTTTTTGTTTGTTTTTAATCTTAAGCCTATTTTATTTCTAACAACACCTTTAATACTTCTCATTAGGTGTTTTATACAGTTTAGGAAGAAGGCTTAAATGTGCTTTAAATCACGTTTAAAATGTTTTTGAATACACTGAGGACGCGTTCAATGTTTTATTGGCTTTTGCAGCGCTTGATGCTCGCCTTAGATTTGATCTGAAGGTGGATATAATAAACATTTCTCCTTTGTGTATTTTAATATCAAAACGCCAAGAGCCTCTATTTGGTATTGACCTTGTTTTTTTACAGCGTCAAACTATTTTACCATTTCAGTTTTGCACTAAATATAGGAGAAGAAAACACAAGCGTGAGGGACTCGCAAACACCGAGCGGGAAGGTTGAGTCTATAAGGTTCTCATGTGTTGTTTATGAGCGCAGCGCTGCTCGAGTGACACCCACTCATTGTTGAATCAGCGTTTGAAAGATAGCAGAAATGGTAGAAACCGCTCCAGCTGCTGCCGCTCCGCCGGCCAAAGCACCCAAGAAGAAGTCTGCAGCTAAAGCCAAGAAAGCAGGTCCAGCTGTCGGGGATCTGATCGTTAAAGCCGTGTCTGCGTCCAAGGGGAGGAGGGGGGGGTCTCTCGCAGCCCTGAAGAAAGCTCTCGCTGCCGGCGGCTACGACGTGGAGAAGAAAAACTCCCGCATCAAGCTCGCCATCAAGAGCCTGGTGACTAAAGGCACCCTGGTGCAGGTCAAAGGAACCGGCGCCTCCGGCTCCTTCAAGCTCAACAAGCAGCAAACCGAGACCAAGAAGAAGCCGGCGAAGAAAGCGGCTCCTAAAGCGAAGAAGCCCGCGGCCAAGAAACCCGCTGCTGCCAAGAAGCCCAAGAGCGCAGCGGCAAAGAAGCCCGCCGCTAAGAAATCGCCCAAGAAGGCCAAGAAACCCGCTGCAGCCGCTAAGAAGGCGACGAAGAGCCCCAAGAAGGCAAAGAAGCCCGCAGCGCCTAAGAAAGCAGCCAAGAGCCCCAAAAAGGCCAAGACTGCAAAACCCAAGGCGGCAAAGCCTAAAGCTGCTGCCAAGCCTAAAAAGGCAGCTCCTAAGAAGTAAAACTCTACTGTTTTATTCCCCAACGGCTCTTTTCAGAGCCACCCACTAACTCTAAAGAAAGAGCAAGACGCTATTGACTTAATTGCTCCTCTCATAAAACTTATGCCAATAATCAAACTATTAAGTGTATTATGAATTTGAAGAGCTTGAATCTGACTGACATTGCTTTGATTCAAAATCTGCAACTCATGTTTTATACCTGCGACTCCAAGCTTCAATTTCCAGCGACAGTATTACATGTGCACCTTGGTCCTAATACACGGATAGAAACTGTTCAATCAACAACAAAATGTTGCTTTTTATTTATTTTTATTTTTCTCTCCTCACATCAGTATATTTGAGGTGTGGCGACTGTGAATTTTATATCACAAATATTTCAAAAGTTTCTTATATCGCCTCTGCCTTTGAAGTAATGAATATTTGTGTCACTGAACCTGCCAGAAAGTGGGCGTGGCTTCGGCGGTCGGTGTTGGAGGGAAGTTCAGTGATTGGTTTGAAATCTTACACGCTCTAAACCAATGGGTGACTGGTACGCTCGTTTAAATACAGTATAACCGAACTCACGGCTTTATTCTTTCTGTTTTTAGAGTAATAAGTGCATTTTACTGAGAATGAGTGGAAGAGGCAAAACCGGTGGCAAGGCGAGAGCGAAGGCCAAGAGTCGCTCCTCCAGAGCAGGGCTGCAGTTCCCCGTCGGTCGTGTTCACAGGCTTCTCCGCAAAGGTAACTACGACCAGCGCGGCGGTGGGTGCTGCTGCCCAAGAAGAGCGAGAAAGCCGCCAAAGCCAAGTAAACGGATTCTAGTCTGTTTCTGGAACAAAAAAGGCTCTTTTAAGAGCCACCCATGTTATCTATTGGAGAGCGCTTTTGTTTTAATCAGCAGAATCACACAACGTGTTCGATTATTATATAAAATCCAAGCTGCATTTTAGTGTTAAGCACATGAACAAAAGTTTTTCACTCCTAAACCTCACTAAAATAATTAGTATAAATCCTAATAAAACATGGTTATTAGCAGTGCGAGATCTCCAAACCAAATTAAAACCAAGCTACATATTCGTGTTTAACACATGAACAATAAAAAGGTTTTAACTCCTAAACTTCACTGTAAATAAAAAGTATACATCCTAATAAAACATGGTTATTAGTAGTGCGAGATCTATTTTTACAATGAGAGCATTTGTCTATTTTTCTCGTTCATGACGTTTTCGTTTGCTTCTTTAGCCTTTCCTTTGAATTAGAGCCATTTATAAAATAGAAAACAATCAGATGTTAATGGTAACGTTACTTGAAATTTGCAGGACAACAGAGGAGAATAAAGTGTCTAATCGTTAATGTTTTATTTTCTCCAAATTATCTCAATGGGTTTATAAGAGTCATATTTCAGACGAATTTATTTTCTTGTATAGAATGTGACTAATAAAAAGAGCGGGAATTGAAACAAAGAAAACAGTCACGTGGGCTGGTATTGCTCAAACACGGATCGGTGGGCGGGGCTATCACTTCACCGCCTGTGATTGGCCCTCGTTCCGCTCGGGATACTTCGAGTTGTCCAATCACAGACGGGTTTATGGGTTTAGTCTGTGAAAACACAGCAATCAGAAGCGTCCACATCTCTTTGATAATTAGCATAGATTAGTGAATAAACGCCTCTGTCTCGCTCATTCTAATCATTGTCTCGTGAGATTTTGCTCCCGCAGCAGCATCATGCCTGAACCAGCGAAGTCTGCGCCTAAGAAGGGCTCCAAGAAGGCCGTCACTAAGACCGCAGCGAAGGGAGGAAAGAAGCGCAGAAA
>NW_015636525.1:46582-51582 GCF_001515625.1 Sinocyclocheilus rhinocerous
TTTGAAAAACACACATAAACCGTATATTTTCACAATCGTGTGTTTATCGTCTTCATGTTTCTTCTGCTTGTTATTCAGCTCAGCTGCAGGATCCGGATGCTTTTGCTCATATTAGGGTTTCCTGCACGTCATGAGTTATTCCTTCTATGAGTCTGTTTTGGGCTTTCTGCTCGAGAGCGCCCTCCGGCTTCGAGGATGAATTAAACACACACTGCATCCAGATATTCACTTCTCCTCATTTTGGATACGAATAAAGCGTCAGGTCATGCACAGACTATCATACTGTGTCTTTGAAAGCTCTACGTGAACACAGCTGCCCGAATAAAGTGCGGGGGACGAGATTACATTTCATTAAAATGAAATATTAAAAATGCAGCTAGCGTTCTACACACAGCAATATAAACAAAGATGCCTGTTCTCTCTCGTTCCTGCTGTTTGATTGGGAAAAGTTTAAAGGGTGTCTTTATCTTATCTGACTAAACAACTATTACTTTGAACTTTTTTTATTACAGTATTTATTTAAAAAAACGTAGAGTGCCTTAAAAATAATTATCACAACACTGATAAAACAGGCTTATACTGATTTATCTCATCCTCCGATTTATAGGCTACTTATCAATCCTGTTTCTATCATCATTACTCAAAAAAAAAAAAAAGTTTATCATTTTATAAAACGTTTAGTTTTTGTATCGTGTATCTGAACTGTAAGTTATGCTTCTTACAGTGATTTTACAGTTTAATATGTTACTATAGACACTGCTCCGCTCGTGTGCTATTCGTTGTATTTGTGCAGGTCTTAAATTTGAGCTTAAAATCCTGCAGAAACCCTTTTAATGTTTTCTCTGCAAAGATAAAGCTAAACATTAGCATCTATTGAAGTGTGTAGAGTTGTCATATTTGCTAACTTATTCAAAGGAATTGTTTTATTCACTCATGTTTTTCTTATATAAGGAACTCAGTAGCGCATTAAAACAAAACTAGATTAATCGACACTGAAGCAGTTTATTGAGTTGTACACAGACCAGTGAAGATGTTATTAGAAACTGTAGAAAACTACAATCCTCCAAATAATGAATCGTGTCACGCTCTGCTTCCGGCTTCTCTGATTGGACAGGTTGTTGTGTGACGTCATTGGTGTGCGACGGCTGCTGCTGCAGTGGAGAGATGCAGGAGGGAAAGAAAAGAGACAAAGAAAAGAAACGGGGACCCTGTGATGGAGAGCACAGTGATGGAGAGATGAAGAAGAGGAATACTGGATCCAGCACGGAGGTGAGAGAGACGGAGAGACGGGTTCATGAGCTTCACGGGGCTGTTGAAGCTCCGCGAGTGTAATAATAACGAGTCCTGCTCCAGCAAACATCACTAATCACAGCCTGTGCTGAAGATGTAGCTTATGTTTGTCCTTTTGCAGGATATTGCGTTTAATAATCACCAGTCTCTCAGCGAAATATCGGTGTGTGTGTGTGTCCGGCGCAGGTTCTGGAGAAGACAGTGACGTTCTCAGCATCAACGCAGACATTGACGACAGTGACATTGAGGGTCATAAAGCGGTCGAAGCTGAAGAAGCGGCGCTCGGAGATGAAGCTCTGCCTCCCAGTGCCGAGCCCAAAGTGGAGCTTCAGCACGACATCGACAGAAGCGTGAGTGAAATTCTGGCTCCAACGTCTGGCTCTGAGCCCGAAGATCTGAGGGAAGCGTCGCCAGAAAAAGCAGCCGCTGAAGAAAGGGCTCCAGCGAAGCAGCCGTCGACTCAGCAGCTGGAGTTACTGGAGCTGGAGATGAGAGCCAGAGCCATCAAAGCACTCATGAAAGCCAGCCAGATCCAGAAACACACTCACTGCTGACGCTCAGACTCACAGTGTGCTGCCAGATCCAGAAACACACTCACTGCTGACGCTCAGACTCACAGTGTGCTGCCAGATCCAGAAACACACTCACTGCTGACGCTCAGACTCACAGTGTGCTGCCAGATCCAGAAACACACTCACTGCTGACGCTCAGACTCACAGTGTGCTGAAGAGGGTCTGTGGACATGTGGCTCAAAACTCCAGAATCACTGGAACAATGTCTCTCTGTTTGTCCTGAACCACACTGTTAGCTCCTAAAAGTTTAACAAGCGGTCACTGTGGATCCAGAATATGGTTGATGTTGATATAATAAACTGATTGAATTTTATTTTGTTGTTTTTTTTTTTTTGAAGTGAAGAAAAATTGCCATTTAGGATGATCGGGATTATGTCTATGGGCAATATGGCCAAAATCTCATATCACAGTTTACGTCATTTAATATCACCCTAAATGTATGTATATAGAGTGACATGGATAAATATACTCTTCATTCTGGACGCGGCTGTAAAACATTGGTCCGTCTCACAACAAAACCAAACAAACAAACAGCCGACTCTATCATAAGCGTTCTTATTTTGCATATCATTTAGTTCTCATTAAAGTCCAGATATAATTATATTTATAGCAATAGCCAACAATACATTTTTTTTAATACAAATTCTTATGATGTTTGATGAGAGAGAGCTTTAATTTCCAGAGGAATGAAGATAAACCTGTCCATGAGTCAAAGGCACTGCAGAATTCATCTAAACAACAATCTGAATATTCAGCTGAGTCATTTTATTACACCCACAAAAAACAGGTGTAACAGGTTTATGAAAGAAAGAGGGTGGGATTTCACAGTCATTTCTCTGCATATAAAAGGATTGCGGTGCCTTATCTGCTGTTGAATATACTGCACAACAGCCGACTGTCAGCAGAATGGTAAGAATGCATGCATTTCACTTCTTATAAAGTATACTAATATTCAGCTACTAATATCGTAGGAAATATGCATACTTCCAATGGATCCTTTTCACAGACTGTGACGACGTGTTTCCAGAGTTATTAACATTGAAAATGAGTTAGAAGAGTCTTTTTTTTTTTCTTTATTTCTCACAATAAAATTAAATAAATTAACATAGTCTCCTCGGTTGCTGAGTTGCCCTTGTTTGTCTAGTTTAGCTGATCATTATCTTGTTTTCATTGTCAGTCTTTGTGCTTTGGCTGGTTTGTTAAGCTGTTGCGTTTATCCTGGTTTTGGATTCGAGCTGTTGTGGAATATCTTATTTCTGCTGATAAGTAGTAGTAGTAGTATACTTTATTGTCCTCAAGAGGAAAATTGTTATGGACTACATGTTGCTGCAGACATACAATAAACATATAAAAACAAAATTAAGTAAAATCAAGATGAACTCTTGTTATACAACCGCACCGATACAGGTACAAAGGAATTCTTATATCGATTTAACTTACACATTGGGATTCTATATCTTCTACCAGAGGGAAGTAGTTCATATTGTCATAACTAACAATGCATTATAAAACAGCAGCATAAGATTCTTGTTTACTCCATAGAGACGTAACCTACGTAAGAAATACAATCTCTGTTGTAGTCGAGTGCAAACCCATTCAATGTGTGTTTTCCATGTAAGTGAAGTATCTATGTAAACGCCCAAATACTTATAGGTCTGTGACTGAATAGTATTATGATCATGTATAACCACTTGGCGATGGTCACCTATACATTTTGGATCAAATACAATCTCTTCCGTTTTCTTTGTATTTATTATTAGCTTTTATCACACCAGTCAACAAACTGACTTATTTCTGACTGGTAAATAGTGCTAATATTGTCATGCACATGGAGTAGACTTAGTATGGCTGTGTCATCTGAATATTTAAAAATAAAATTTTGTGAATGCCTACTTAAGCATTCATTTGTAAAAAGTGTAAAAAGAATAGGTGAACTGACACAGCCTTGTGGAACACCTGTACTACTACTCTTTTGTAGTATGAAAGAAGATTGTTTACTTTTACATATTGAGTTCTATCTATTAAAAAAATAATAGTACCACTTAATAATACATGGGTTTACACTCAGCTGCTTCATTTTATCAATTAACAAATGCGGTTGAATTGTGTTAAAAGCGGAGCTAAAATCAACAAACAGTAACCGAGCATAAGCTTTAGGATCTTCTAAATGCTTCAAAATCAAGTGCATAATGCTGTTAATAGCATCTTCAGTTCCTCTCCCTTGTCTATAGGCAAACTGTAAGGGATCTAGATTACTAGCAACCTCTGCTTTCAACATAGATACAACACACTTTTCAAAACATTTCATAATCACAGATGTTAATGCAACCGGTATAAAATCATTGTTCTCTAAAGGCCTAGCTATCTTAGGAACAGGTATAATCAATGTTCTTTTCCACAAACTGGGAACAATACCTGAATCCAAAGATTGTTGAAATATAGGAAGCCAAGCTGGAGTCAATTCATCTGCACAACACTTAACAATATAGGGAGAAATTCCATCCGGGCCTGCCGATTTCTTTGAACAGATATGTTTAAAATAGAAATTAATCTGTTTCGGATGAATCAATAACTTATCTTTGATGATATCTGATGATAATACTATTCCCAGAGATATGCCCATTCTTCTCAAATCTTCACAAATCATTTAAATCATTCACTTTCTGTAAGTCATCAAAAATAGAAACAGTATTTCTGAAAGACTGCATATTAGTTATAGATTTCATAGAGTCCCACAGCTGTTTAGGATTAGACATACTCAGCTTCTTCTCCAGGAGTTCTTTATGTTTCGTCCTGGCATCTCTTAGTAATCCATTCAACTCCTTCTGAACAGCTCTCACTCCAAGACAATCATGACTGCGAAAAGCCAGTTTATTCCTGTTAATACAGTCTTTGATCTCTTTAGTTATGTAAGGTTTATTGTTAGCATAAGATCTTCTAAATGCTTCAAAATCAAGTGCACAATGCTGTTAATAGCATCTTCAGTTCCTCTCCCTTGTCTATAGGCAAACTGTAAGGGATCTAGATTACTAGCAACCTCTGCTTTCAACATAGATACAACACACTTTTCAACACATTTCATAATCACAGATGTTAATGCAACCGGTCTGAAATCATTATTCTCTAAAGGCCTAGCTA
>NW_015636525.1:52655-52856 GCF_001515625.1 Sinocyclocheilus rhinocerous
TCTGTCTATCTATCTATCAGCTGTCGGTCTGTCTATCCGTCTGTCTATCTATCTATAAATGTCAAGTAATTTTTGTCTAATATCTGCCCCAGTCACGTTTCTTTAGTTATCGTCCAATACGTCCAATAAACCTCTGCCAGGTGTAATCTTCTCTAATCTTTTATCATTGTTGTTTTGTTTTAATTAAGCTAATTAAGCCAT
>NW_015636525.1:53987-68884 GCF_001515625.1 Sinocyclocheilus rhinocerous
ATGTTTAAAATAGAAATTAATCTGTTTCGGATGAATCAATAACTTATCTTTGATGATATCTGATGATAATACTATTCCCAGAGATATGCCCATTCTTCTCAAATCTTCACAAATCATTTAAATCATTCACTTTCTGTAAGTCATCAAAAATAGAAACAGTATTTCTGAAAGACTGCATATTAGTTATAGATTTCATAGAGTCCCACAGCTGTTTAGGATTAGACATACTCAGCTTCTTCTCCAGGAGTTCTTTATGTTTCGTCCTGGCATCTCTTAGTAATCCATTCAACTCCTTCTGAACAGCTCTCACTCCAAGACAATCATGACTGCGAAAAGCCAGTTTATTCCTGTTAATACAGTCTTTGATCTCTTTAGTTATGTAAGGTTTATTGTTAGCATAAATGATCACTTCCTTTTTGGGTATCACATTATCGGTGCAAATTTTAATATAATCTGTCATTACCATGGTAGTTTCATCAATATCATCACTATGGAAAACTTCCCAATCAGTGCAAAGAACGGCCACTTGATGGCCACTTGTGACTAGATCCTTCGCATTCATCCTCCTTTGCCAAACCGTGACAACTAATAGGTAATTGATCAATGAAATTAATTTTAAATATATTCTATTACTTTGAATGAAATAATCATGTTATTTTTAAATGTTATTTTATTGATTCAATGTCATTAAATGTAATGAAGAAAATACTTGCAGGGGTGCAGTGTCACACACACGTATAAGGAATGGTCTTCAAACTAATTTTAATTATTTAAATGAAATCTATCTATCTATCTGTCTGTCTATCTGTCTATCTGTCTGTCTGTTCGTCCGTCCGTCCATCCATCCATCCATCCATCCATCCATCCATCCATCCATCCATCCATCCATCCATCCATCCATCCATCCATCCATCCATCCATCCATCCATCCATCCATCCATCCATCCATCCATCCATCCATCCATCCATCCATCCATCCATCCATCCATCCATCCATCCATCCATCCATCCATCCATCTATCTATCTATCTATGTATCTATCTATCTGTCTGTCTGTCTGTCTGTCTATCATCTGTCTATCTATCTATCTGTCTGTCTGTCCGTCTGTCCGTCTGTCCATCTATCTATCTATCTAGCTATCTGTCTGTCTGTCTGTCTGTCTGTCTATCATCTGTCTATCTATCTATCTGTCTGTCTGTCCGTCTGTCCATCTATCTATCTATCTATCTATCTATCATCTGTCTGTCTATCTGTCCGTCTGTCTGTCAGTCTGTCTGTCTGTCCGTCCGTCCGTCCGTCTATCTATCATCTGTCTGTCTATCTGTCCGTCTGTCTGTCTGTCTGTCTATCTATCTATCAGCTGTCTGTCTGTCTATCCGTCTGTCTATCTATCTATAAATGTCAAGTAATTTTTGTCTAATATCTGCCCCAGTCACGTTTCTTTAGTTATCGTCCAATAAACCTTCCAGACCTCTGCCAGGTGTAATCTTCTCTAATCTTTTATCATTGTTGTTTTGTTTTAATTAAGCCATTATTTGTCGTTATTCTTGCATTATAATAATAGGCTACTTATCTCGTTCTTCTTTATTTCTGATTTTCTGATTACAGAAAAGGCTTGAAATTGAACAAAAGGAAATGTCACAGAAGTTTCTTGCCTTTAACATCTTGCAGGGAGGTTTCCAGAAAGAAGATGCAGAGAAACTGATCACACAAGAAATGGTGAATCATATTGAAAAGGACACAAAGTCCAGCAGCACAAGACTTCTCAGTTTTTTGGCTTTGATAAACTCGTATGTCCCAGGTTCACACTTGTTGAAGCTTGTCTGTGAGGATTTCATTAAAGAAGAAGAATGGCCCACTGATGAAGGAAAACCTTCGCTGGAAATGGTAATAAAGCCTTTCGAGGATCTCATAGTTATTTTCTCAGAAGAAGAACAAGAAGACCGATGCGTTCGTCTGGCTCATCCAGTGATTGCTGATGCCTGTCTAAAACGGTTCACTGAGCACAAACTGACCAGATCTGACATCGCTCTCGACTTCTTGAACAGCGTGGTGAAAGGAAAGGAGAGCAATTATGGACAGATTTGCAAGAAGATATTCATCACAAGAGTTGAGACAGGACAAGGAAAGGAGCTCAAAGGAAAGGAGCAGTTTTCCACACTGATTCTTGACATCATGCATGAAAGTGGAAATAATAATAACCAATGCATTCATTTGTTGGAGATGGCTGCAAATTTGTTCTCCACAGACCCTTATTATCCCCAAACACTTGCACGTTTTTATTACATTAAGGTAAAAGAGGACAACAAATATGAAAAGGCAGAAAAATGGGCAGAAGAGGCCATTAATCGAGATCCCAATAATTCTCGTATTAGGGACACATTGGGGCAAGTTCTCAAAAACCAACTGCTGAGTGAAACTAAAAATCCATCCTCAGACTTTGAAAAGTGTTTGGCCATTGCACAGTCTGCCACTGATGCATTTAAAAAAGAAGAGAAAGCAGCTGAAAATGACCCAGAAGACAACACCACATTCAATTATAGCGGGCTCTTGGGGTTCCTCCAGGTTTGCAAGATCATGAATGATACAATGTTTGCAAAATCATACGTGCGTCATAAACACTTAAATTACATCAGCGGTCTCAGAGGTGATGTTGAGTCTAGATATGATTTCTTTGAATGGTATCTGGCATTCTCAAGACCAAGCTTTGAAAAAGAGGACCCAGACTACATTCATAGAGATGTGGAAAATTGCTACAAGAAATATTTTAAACAGACAAGGCCGACAGATAAAACGACCCTGAATGAGAAAAAGATGAAGTCTTTTGGGGGACTGCTTCATTTCCTAAAATCAGACACCAATGTGCTTAAAGAACATCAGCGTGCACTTAAACATCCACAATCTGACAATCAAACCCAAACCGTTCTCTACATTCTTGCCAACATCGTCTTGAGTCAGTCGGGTGAGCAGTGTGAACAAGCAGAAGAGCTTCAGGCCAGGTTACAGAAACTTTGGCTGAGAGAAATGCAAGACAGAAGCCCAGAGTTTTATCTCTTGATTATTTTGCTCTTTTGGCCCGATGAAGCACAGCCAGGAATCACAAACCCTCCAAACCTTGAAAAGTGTCTCAAAAAAATGCATCATTCATACAAGGAGAAGTATCAGAAATACCTCCGCCGTCGCTACCTGGTGCCTCTGTTCTTCTTTGGGAAAGGAAAAGGTTTGGAGAGTCTGGTTCACACCTCAAAACTAGATCAAATTGCTCTGGAGCTCCTCACTGAAGGGGATGAACATGTAGAAATCAGTGCTTAAAGAACATCAGCGTGCACTTAAACATCCACAATCTGACAATGAAACCCAAACCGTTCTCTACATTCTTGCCAACATCGTCTTGAGTCAGTCGGGTGAGCAGTGTGAACAAGCAGAAGAGCTTCAGGCCAGGTTACAGAAACTTTGGCTGAGAGAAATGCAAGACAGAAGCCCAGAGTTTTATCTCTTGATTATTTTGCTCTTTTGGCCCGATGAAGCACAGCCAGGAATCACAAACCCTCCAAACCTTGAAAAGTGTGTCCAATACATGGGTCAGTCATATGAGAGAAAGTATCGGAAATGCCTCCGCCGTCGCTACCTGGTGCCTCTGTTCTTCTTTGGGAAAGGAACAGGTTTGCAGAGACTGGTTCATGCATTAAAACTAGATCAAATTGATCTGGAGCTCCTCACTGAAGGACATGGACATGCAGACGTCGAATGTCTTCAGCGTATCAACGGAGAGGTCAAGAATCAAGAAGTGTTTGCTGTTAGAGATGGCCAACAGATCCCAGTCACTCCTCACAATCCGTCCAGTGTGTGCAAACCAGGCCAGGTGTCTTTCTACCTGGGCTTCACCATCAGAGGACCAGTTGCCTACAACATCAGATATGAAGAGAACCGTAAGTACAGCAATACTTTATATTTCAGACTCATGACACACTGTCATATACGTCAAACATTTATCAGTAGTATTGAGTCAACTGTGTTTTCTTCTCAGTGACTCTGCAGAGATCACATGTGAACCGTGTGATTTAGTGCTCGAGCAGGTCACTGTGGGATGCAATGACTCAGACGGCTGATCCAGGACAAATGTTTACATGTCTTCTTAATATTTCTGTTTCTAAGCTCTGAAGAAAGGAAGGGGGGAGACAAGTTGATGATAATTATTAGTTATAAATAGAGTTCAGTCATGGTACATTGGTCACTTATTTTGAGAGAGAGAGAGAGAGAGAGAGACAAACCCTGTCAGTTGCCCTGACAGTCAACCTCCAAAAAACTAAAGTCATGATCTTCCAGAAACGCTCCAGATCTCAGGGACTAACACACACATTCACACTATCACACAGAACCATTGAAACCACAAAAACATACACTTACCTCGGCCTAAAAATTACTCCAACAGGTAACTTTACTTTGGCTGTGAATGAGCTCAAAGAGAAAGCTCAAAGGGCTTTCTATGCCATCAAAAGATCAATTAAAATTGACATCCCGGGTTCCGGTTTAGCGTCTACCATGTGAAGTCGCAAGGTCGGGAGCTCTGCAAACTGATTGCTATATTTACTTTCCACATAAGTTACAACGCATTTTAACCTACTCGTCACAGCTGCTAAATTGTTTTGAGGGATATATCTGAACTTTACGCCTCAATGTCGAAGGCTCCGCGACAGAAAAAGACTGACTCAGCGAACTCTAACGGATCTGCAGAGTCAGCCAAAGATGAAGCTAGCATAACTGATGGTGCTACAATAATGGCAGCGATTAAGTCCTTGGAAGCTGGAATTCACCAAAAGTTTGACGCGCATGCAACCAAGTTCCGAAAAGAAATATCATCCTTGCGAGAAGAGATGCACAATTCACTAACGGCGGTAACTTCAGAAGTGAAAGCGCACGAGGAGAGACTAACTACTTGAACCGACTGTGGCCTCCTTACGGAACGAGATTGCGGCTCTTCAGGCCAAGTGCACAGATCTGGAATGTCGCTCTCGCAGAAGCAATTTGCATCTTGTGGGTATTCCCGAGGGTATGGAGGGCACACAGCCCACAAAATTCATTGCAGAAGCACTGCAAGAAATATTCAGCCTCCGTGAACCCCAGCTTCTTGCCCGAGCCCATCGTAAGCTGGCAGCGCAACCCGCGGAGGGTCAGCGGCCACGGGCGTTTGTCATATGCTTTCACCGATTTGACGTCAAGGAGGATATCCTTCGGAGGGCCATTCAAGCTAAACAGCTCAAATTTAAAGACAGAACTGTCTATATTTTCCCCGATTTCCCTCCCGAGATCGCAAAAAAGAGGGCAGCTTATTACGACGTGAAACGACTGCTGAGGTCCAGATCTGATGTGAAATATGGGCTGAGAGGTCTAACCGGCTTTCGAATTACGCACGGCGGCATTGAGCACAAATTCGATACACCAGCTGAAGCGATGGACTATGTAAAACAGCACATAACGACCCCTTAAGAAAACTGGACATAAGCTGTTTGGCTGAGGTAACATTAACTGAAAGTTCAGCTGGTTTAAATAGCTGCCTGACTTCCAAACATCTATAACTGAAAAAAAAAGACTGTTTTGTTCTTACTAACTGGTTGGTTATAAGCCTGTTATAGGATTCATTATATACTACTTGCTCTGTTATGTTCAGTTAAAGGGAACTAATTTTCTCGGGAGTTCTCGCTGTGGTGCAATAGTAAAAATGAATAACTGAGAATAATGTAGAGTTAACCCCCCTCCCTTTTATTTATTTTATATTATTTTTTACTCTTTTATTGTTTAACGTCCTCCGCCGTCGCTACCTGGTGCCTCTGTTCTTCTTTGGGAAAGGAACAGGTTTGCAGAGACTGGTTCATGCATTAAAACTAGATCAAATTGATCTGGAGCTCCTCACTGAAGGACATGGACATGCAGACGTCGAATGTCTTCAGCGTATCAACGGAGAGGTCAAGAATCAAGAAGTGTTTGCTGTTAGAGATGGCCAACAGATCCCAGTCACTCCTCACAATCCGTCCAGTGTGTGCAAACCAGGCCAGGTGTCTTTCTACCTGGGCTTCACCATCAGAGGACCAGTTGCCTACAACATCAGATATGAAGAGAACCGTAAGTACAGCAATACTTTATATTTCAGACTCATGACACACTGTCATATACGTCAAACATTTATCAGTAGTATTGAGTCAACTGTGTTTTCTTCTCAGTGAAAAATGTAATGTCCTTGTCTCTGCAGAGATCACATGTGAACCGTGTGATTTAGTGCTCGAGCAGGTCACTGTGGGATGCAATGACTCAGACGGCTGATCCAGGACAAATGTTTACATGTCTTCTTAATATTTCTGTTTCTATGTTCTGAAGAAAGAAAGGGGGAAGACAAGTTGATGATAATTATTAGTTATAAATAGAGTTCAGTCATGGTACATTGGTCACTTATTGAGAGAGAGAGAGAGAGAGAGAGAGAGAGAGAGAGAGAGAGAGATTTATCTGTTGTACAGCCGCATTTATTTCAGTAGAAGCCAGAGAGCTGATTATTAATTATGCACAGTATGCAACTTTGAGATGTATCTGTTATTGTTTGATGTGTGGCTACATTTATTTCAATAAAAAGCAACATTACAATTTCACTTGCTGTCCCTCTGCATTCAGAATGTATCTTTAGCAAAGCAGTATACAACAAATCCAAACACAATTATGTCTCATCATCATTAGATTAGTGTTGTTCATAATCATAATCTTGTTCTGTGTTTAGTTGGACTTGCTGAAATCACAGACCAACGCAAACATTGTTCACCATTTATCTTGTTAGCCTAATGATGATGAATAAACTGAAATAAGTAACAATAAAGAAGATAATTAGCACTGAAACAAACACTGCCAGGTTGCCGGGTTAGGCTCATTTAATGAATTATATGATGTGAGAGTCTTCAAACACGACCAGCTTGTTCTATACGTCAAGGAAAATACTAATGTTCACGTTTATTAAAGCCACACAGATATCTGGAAATAAGATTGAATGCATCTACAGCTGAATGCCTGAAAACCAGATCTTGGCAGAATTTAACAAAGTACAAGTGCTTTGGCATTTTGACTTTAAGACCACGTTTTTGGCGAGAGGAAACTAAAATCCTTTTACATATTTCATGTTTACTATTGTGCTTTATCTAGAGCTGCTTTACATCAGAACTGAATGCTGTTTGCACCTTTGAGACATTATTTTCATGTGTAACACTGTAAAGCTGCTTTGACACACTGTACTGAATGAATAAAGGTGACTTATATCAAGAACATAATGTACAGTTGTGATTTTACAATACATAATATTTCACTTATTGTAAAATATCTGTTGTCCTATGAGCAATGAATGTGCTAACAGTGACGAGTCATTTATTGTTCAATAAGTTATAATATGTTACACTAGCTGTTAATTTGAACTGAAACAGATATTAATTGGTTTCAGAGCCACTGATGTAAACTAGTTGTGTACTCAAAGTTATACTTAAAAGTATACTTTTATATACTAGAAAGTGGGCCAATTTAGTCCCAAGGAGTATTGAAATAGTACACTTACAAGAATACTACTAGTACACTGCTATTTGTATACTTACTACATAAAGTATACTTACACATATACTTGAAATGTACTTAAGTATACTTAATAAAATAAACTACTATACTTTTTGGTAAGGGAAGTTAACTTTTCACAACTAATCATCTCAATAAATTGTGTTTATGCTACAAATTAAGTTATCTAACTTAGTGTAGTTTGTTGAACATAGAAGTTGTCATAAGATAACAAGTTAATGCAAAGTTTGTATTGAGCCAAAACATATGTTTTAAGAGTGCATTCTGCGGACTGGACAGAAAAAAATCAATAGCAAAACAATAAATACAGGCTATGTTCTGTACTGACTGTAGGTTTTTGATGCTTGTTATTTCAAGAAAATAATTACTAGTTATATATAAAGAACACATACAACTCGATTTATTTCAATTACGTTTGAGACACTTCAGAAAAACAGTATAATACTACAGTATTCACAAACACAAATGGCAATACATAACTGCACAGTGAATGGTACACTGTAAATATTAGCTCTGATTCTTCCATCTTTTCTCTCTGCTGCTTAGCTCTCTTGTGCTGCTGGAGGGTTTTGCTCAGGATGAAGGCCTTGGAGCAGAGTCTCTCGCCGGTGTGGAAGCATCTGTGTCTCCTCAGGGTTCGCTTGTAGATCCAGATTTAGTCACAAACGCTGCAGACGTGGAATCGCTTGGACTGCCTCTGCAGTATCTCAGGCCTCTGGAGTTGCACAGAGCAGGGTCTTAAAGGAAGATCGGACAGAGATACAAGACGGCTCAGTGTTATCTGACTAAAATATGATTGAAAAGCCTCTTCTGGTTCAGCGCTTCAGGATCGATGACTGTGTTAATGCATTCAAAGCTCATAAACAGCTGGCAATCTCCAGATGTTACTCCGACTTCAATGTGCTGTGAAAGAAACGTATGATTTTCTCTATGTGCATTCAATCAATGCCACTGATTATGCTTAATTTTGTTAATCTCACATGTTGTGCATTGAAGACTCAGATACATTGCCCTTTTATTTATTATTGTATTCTATCTTGCTGTGATGCTTCAAATTTAATCCACAAACGACTTATGAATAATGGCTCTTTCTGTAGTCAATGTCAGCAGTCCTGGGAAAGTTTAGGGAGTCAGTCAAACATATTTGCATGCGTCAGGTGGGAGTACTATGGGCTGTTGAGAAGAAGCAGTTTAACAGATCAGGACAAACTAGAAACTCAACCATCAAACCAGATGAACAGGACAAACAAGACACTCATGAACAAGCTTCACAAAACATAAAAACACTCCAGTTACTGACGTAAGATGACCAAACGTCTTCTATTACTACTGCCACAGTACACTTTTCAATTAATGTAGTTAAATCAAGTATTTTTAGGTTTATAACGGGTCTGGTTATCATCTTATTGATGAACAGGAATTGTAGTTTGCGAGCTGCAAATCAAGCCGATCTCATGAAAATGCATATCAATAGCATGGTTTTGGGTTTCTATTTGGCATACGCTGCTATTTATACGCAGAAATTGAGTTTGGCGTGCTTGAGATACACAGACATGAACAAATCAGTCTTCAGTATCAGAATAAACAGAGTTTCCTCATGCATTCACACAACGGGATATCAATAGGAAACTAGTGTTAGTGTCAGAATAAGACTGGGGATATTTAAAGAGACCTTCAATCAGTTCTTATTTATTTATTAATGTATTTATTTTCCATGTCTAATCTCTGTTAGCATTATTTCATGTGGTAATGTTTCTTAACTAGAGAAACACACCTTTTCTTCTTTTCTTTCGTTCTTTTAATTGCATCTTTTTTTTTTTTATCAAAATGTAACCACTTATAACATAAGCTAAACAAGCAAAGCCCAGCATTAAAACACAAGTGGAAAGGCTTCTGTTTTTGATGGATGAGGAGAATAATGGCACCTGGTTTTACTCTATAGGTCCATTGTGTGCCCAAACAGATTGAATGGTTATTATTGCATGCTCACATACAGAAGCAGGATCATTCACATTTGCTGAAGGTTTACAGGTTTATGGGATATTTTGCATAATCACAGGAAGTTGTTAAATATATATATATACGCGATCAAACGTGCTCTGACAGAAGCAAGCCGTGATGGCGTGTGACGCAGCAGCCAGATACGCTGGTCACGTGGTATCAAACGACTCTTCTGATTGGTTAACGTCATTAGTCAGCGCTGCTGCATGCGTAGCCAGAACACGACCGACATGTTATTAATAAGTTCAGTTAAATACGGCGCCTGAAAAAAAAAAAAAAAATTATTAATTCTGCTTTTAAACAAACGTGCATGTTACCGTATGGTGTCGTAACTGACAGCAGTTTAAGATCTGGTTTGCGGGAAAGCAAGAGAGTGCGCGGATCAGGCGCTGAATGCGGCTCTTCCTCACAATCAGAGGAACATCAGAAGAATCAACCGGAGGCTTCACACCGCAACCATTCTCAGGTTTGTGCGGCTATAAGCGCTTATAGATGATCCACAGATGCTTGCACACGCGTGGCATTAGTTTATGCGTCTCTGAAGGCCAAGCAGCTCTCAACTCAACAAGTGCATCAAAGCAAATCTGTCCAGAATCTTTCAGAAACATAGTTGAATGTAAGCGGCTGCATGCGGGTCAGTGCTAGCGTCGGGTGATAAAGCGAGCAGGGCTTGTCAGGCTCGGTTCTCCTTTGTTTGAGTCTGTTGTACTAAAGCATGTTCTCTGAGTGTCTAGAACACGAGGGAAGCACAGAACAGTGTGTTATTGTGAAGGTTTGTGATCTTCATTGTGCTGCTGTCAGGTCTGTGTTGGTGAACTGGGTCACTTTGCCATTTTAGGCAGTACAGCTCAAACAAAGCTGTAACATGTTCACAAACCCGCCTCAACATCGTCTGTGATGCTGAAGCTAATAGCTGTGTTCCTGATGTTGATCTCTGATCGCTTTCTCTTTCGGTTTCTTCACTGCAGCTGTTCTGCTGAAGTAAGCTCTGCCTCAAACCTGCGTTATATTCAGTTCATGTTTAACTCACAGTGTTGTTGTTGTTGTTGTTGTTGTTGTTGTTGTTGTTGTTGTTGTTGTTGTTGTTGTTGTTGTTGTTGTTGTTGTTGTTGTTGTTGTTGTTGTTGTTGTTGTTGTTGTTGTTGTTGTTGTTGTTGTTGTTGTTGTTGTTGTTGTTGTTGTTGTTGTGGTGCTGCTGCTGCTGCTGCTTTGGGAAATCTCCGTGTCTTGTGTCTCGAGTCTCTAAAACATTCACCTTTCTTTGCTGGGAAAGACAGCCATATTGAACATTTAATTTAAGTTATTACACTTGATTCAGACCTCACTGAAATGAAATGAAATTAAAATGACTTGAAACTTTTTTTAGCAGCAGATCAGCATATTAGACTGATTTCTGAAGATCATGTGACACTGAAGACTGGAGTAATGATGCTGAAAATACAGCTGTGCATCACAGAAATAAATTACAGTTTAACAGATATTCACATAGAAAGCAGTTATTTTAAACACTGAAAATATTTCACAATATTACTGCTTTTGTGGTATTTTGGATCAAATAAATGCAGGCTTGGTGAGCAGAAGAGACTTCTTTAAAAACAATTAAAAATCGTACTGTTCAAAAACTGTTGACTGATAGTATAGTGCAGCATGTATAACATTTTATTTATTAAATTTTTAATTTTCCCCTAAATGTTATGCAGCACTAACACCAATTGTATCAACCGATTGTTGGTGCTTGGACTCTAATGATGGTCACTTGCAGTAACTTTGGTAACACTTTATTTTAATAGTCCACTTTAGGTGTTCTGCTGCCTGTAAGTAACTGTGCCACTTTCGAAACACTACTTCATGAAGCTTCGAAACCTTTTCGAATCACTGGTTCGAAGCGCCTATAAAACTGCCAAAGTCACGTGACTTCAGTAAACGAGGCTTTGTTTCGTCACAACTGAATCATGCTGATTCTCTGAGATCGGATTTGTAAAAACTGGTTTTAAGCAGTTTGGTCTGAGTTTCTGTTGCATTTACACTATTCTGACCAGCAGGCGTCACTGGTGCCTTGATCGCTTCAGAGCAGTGAATCGTTTCGTGAAGAAATTGGTCCAATCACTACTGCGTTTCACTTCTCTTTTTTTCTGCCCTTCTCTCTGTACAAGACAAGTGGACAAGTGCCCTCTACTGGCGGAAACCGTGCAGTGGGTTGAAATTAAATGTCCTAATGGTGTGTTCAAGTCCTCCTGGGAAGTTCGTATTTACGAGTTGTCGAAGTTGATGTAATTACGACTTCAGGTGCTTCAAGAAGTGTTATGTGTGTAAAGACCCCCTGTGGTGAAAATCAAGTTTTTAACCTTGTTTACATCTGGTATTTTTAATATGCTTGAAGACAAACTATGGACAAATACTATGCGTAGGGATGTAACGATTCACCGAAAGCCGGTTGAAAATCGATACAAATCTGTGACGATTCAAATCGGTTGAGATGTTAAACAAATCGCGATACATTTGGGGATGGGTGTTTATATGAATGTATCCTTGAGGGGAACTGACTGTCTTTAGAAAAGTTTAGATATTTTATTTTCATCTCGTCTCTGTATAATGCATATTAATGAAGCAGCGCTGCTTTGTTTACAGCGGTATCCAAGGAAACGCTGCTGTTCCATGAGCGCCTCCTGCTGTCAGAGAGTGAATCTGCGTCTCATTCAGAGCTGCTGCTGTATTTGTCGGAGCATGCTGTTTTTGTTTTAAAATGTCAAATTATACAATCTAATTTATATTTAAAAAACTGCTCAGGCTGCATGTATACAGCATCTTTGCTTGGATTGTGATTCAAATGCAGTGGTTGCCTCTAATTTTGAATGGAAAGAGCACAGGCAAATCCTTTGTTTATATGAAGAGTTTTTTATTTGTTTTTGTCTTATATTTTGATTAGATATGGGGTTTGTTTTTAAATTTAAATTTAGTTTTGTTATTTGACATATTTCTGTTTCACAAAGAAATGTGCAGCATTTTGTCAAAGCAATAATAAAAGGATACCTTTTCATTTATAATTTGTCTTAAATCTAATTTTGTTTTAAATCGTGAAATCAGTATCGCGAATCGAATCGTGAGTTGAGTGAATCGTTACATCCCTACACAAATGCATTAGTAAACACCTTTGTGAGCGTTTTCTCTGTAAAACTGCATGTCCCCATTTAGATAGCTAAGTAAACGTGTGTGTGTGTGTGTGTGTAAAATAGTATATCAGTCTGGCGAGTACACAAAAAAATTTACTAGCCAATGACGATTATATTGCCAAGGTGTGCGTAGAGGGTTGCATCTACTGGAGGAAACTGTGCAATGGGTTGAAATGAAATGTCCTAATGGTGTGTTCAAGTCCTCCTGGAAAGTTCGTATTTACCAGTTGTTGAAGTTGACAGCAAGTCGTAATTACGACTTCAGGTGCTTCAAGAAGTATTATGTGTGTAAAGACCCCCTGTGGTGAAAATCAAGTTTTTAACATTGTTTACATGTCAGTTAACATTGTTTACATCTGGTATTTTTAATATGCTTGAAGACAAACTATGGACAAATACTATGCGTAGGGATGTAACGATTCACCGAAAGATATATATACCTGATATCTGAACATCTGACCTGCGTCTAAACACGTAAATCTGCTTCCCATTGGAATCGACTCTTCACAAAGACCTGACAGATCGCTGTAGTGCCTCAGTTCAAGCGCAAACCGATCATCTCTTCCTCTTTACTACTAGTTATAGCACAAAATAAACATGAATGAACAACAGAAGATATCTTATTTAAAATGCGGAAAGACATCAATACACACCATTTTTCAACTTCAAGTCCACCGACGCTAATCGACTCTTCTGTGTGTCTGTGTGGTGTGTGTGCGTGCGCGTGTGTGTGTGTGTGTCTGTGTGTGTCTCTGTGTCTGTGTGGTGTGTGTCTGTGTTTGAGTGCGTGTGTCTTGTGTGTGTGTCTCTGTGTGTGTGTGTGTCTCTGTGTGTCTGTGTGTGTGTGTGTGTCTGTGGGTGGTTGTTTGTGTTTTGGTATGTGTTTGGTCTGTGTGTGTGTCTTACAGAAGGACTATGCAGAAATGAGTTACAAGGAGGGAAAGTGTGAATGTGTTGCAAATGAACACTGCTCATTTTCAATTAATGTTCCACACTTATAGTTAAACTAGTTAAAATGTAGAACTTGATTTATATATAAAAATTAGTACATATTTATTAAACATCACTTTTTATGTAGAAACCATTCAAATATTTCATTGCATAAAAATAATGACAAATATTCATACTTTTAACAGAAAAAGATTCTAATAATATTACAATAAAAATTTTCATTAACTACTTAAATTACCTCACCATATACAGTATATTAACAGTATTTATTTGATTGAGGGGGGATAATAATAACAATAATAATTAATTAATTTTAAAAAATCTATTCAGGTATGTTTAAAGCTCAGGGTACATTAATGTCATTTTGGGACGGACTCCATTTGCACTTTTTTCCAAGTTCCAGTATATTTAGCTTTTTCTTTCAAGATGATGATGGGAGGGGAAAAAAATGTTAAAAATGTAAGAAATCCTGTTGAAAAATGTATAATAAAATATAGTTTCATAACTTTAAAAAATCAACCGTTTGGTGGCCAAATCATTATTTATTTTTATTAACATCTAAATATCTGTAGACACGTGGAAGTAAAAAAAAAAAAAGGATTGATTGTTTTGAGTTTTCTTTTAAGCGAAATACAAGAATATGAAACAAAAAGCAACCATTCAAACCCAGAACTCGTGCACGGACTTCATGAATATAAGAATATAGAAATACAACACAAACACAGAATCTAGATACAGAATAAAGAAGATTAAGAAAAAGTTGACAATCAAACATAGCATGCCTTATATTCAGTTTTAAGTCCCGAATATATTTATTTTTAGTTTCTCCAAAATATGAATAGCCTCTTATCTGAATGGCAGCTGATCCACGTAACCTGTGGTACAGTAATAAGCTGGGAAATATTTAGAGCTGTTTTTATTGTCTCTGTATTCAGCCTCGATACTTCAGTCATCATCTTCTGGGACGATAGTAAGCACATAGAAAACGTTTGCAGGACTCTGCTCCATATTAATAAACAATGATAACTAATTGAATAAAGTTTGAGAATGTAAATCTTTTAGTTCACTTGTAAGGTTAAACTTAATAAAGCCAAAATAAATTTACATTAGAACAAACAAAAAAAAAAAAATGAATTTGAATAAGTTGAATTTAAATAAAAAAACACCAATACCAATATA
>NW_015636525.1:68899-75208 GCF_001515625.1 Sinocyclocheilus rhinocerous
TAAAGCCAAAATAAATTTACATTAGAACAAACAAAAAAAAAAAAATGAATTTGAATAAGTTGAATTTAAATAAGAAAAGCCCAAATGCAATATATGTTTAGTTTGTATAGTGATATACACTATCACACACATAAAACCGTATATCAAATACGTGAGTAAAACTTGAGCTTCACTAATACGCAATTACTCCAGTAACACTGCTACAACTTGATTCTTAAACAAATGCGTTGTAGTGTCACCTCGTCGGTTTTAAGATTTCATTACGCTCGTTTAACGTCAATTATTAAGCCAACAAAACTTCATTGCTCAACTTGACTCCATTAATGTTTGAACCATAACTAAAATATTAACAATAGACGCTCTTACAGTGATAAGATGGGTGGCTCTTAAAAGAGCCTTTGTGTGTGAGCGCTGGAGCGGAGCTCTACTTGGAGCTGGTGTACTTGGTGACGGCCTTGGTGCCCTCAGACACGGCGTGTTTGGCCAGCTCCCCGGGCAGCAGCAGACGCACGGCGGTCTGGATCTCTCGGGAAGTGATGGTGGAGCGCTTGTTGTAGTGAGCGAGACGAGACGCTTCACCGGCGATGCGCTCGAAGATGTCGTTGACGAAAGAGTTCATGATGCCCATCGCCTTCGAAGAGATCCCGGTGCCAAGATGAACCTGCTTCAGCACTTTGTAGACGTAGATGGCGTAGCTCTCCTTCCTGGTCTTTCTGCGCTTCTTTCCTCCCTTCGCGGCGGTCTTCGTGACAGCCTTTTTGGAGCCTTTCTTAGGCGCGGACTTTGCTGGTTCAGGCATGATTCTGCTGCGTGACTAAAACCTCACGAGTCGATGACTAGCACGAGCGAGACAGAGCCATTTATTGACTAATCTATGCTAATTACCAAAGAGATATGGAAGCTTCTGATTGCGTGTTTTCACAGACTAAACCCATAAACCCGTGTGTGATTGGAAAACTCGAAGTATCACGAGCGGAAGGAGGGCCAATCACAGGCGGTGAAATTATAGCCCCGCCCACCGCTCCGTGTTTGAGCGATACCAGCCCACGTGACTGTTTCCTTTGTTTCAATTCCCGCTCATTTTGTTAGTTATATTCTATACAAGAAAACAAATCCGTCTCGAATATCACACAGGATCAATATCATACAGTATAATTTTTAAAAACCTCTAGTTAAACCCATTGAGAGAATCTGGAGAAAGGAGAGCTTTAACGATTAGACACGTTATTCTCCTCTGCTGTCCTGCTAATCTCTCTTCTGCTCAAATTTAAGTATCTTTGCCATCTGATTGTTTTCTCTTTATTGTATAAATCACTTAAATTCAAATTAAATGCCAAACAAGCAAATAAAAATGCCATGTAAGACAAAAATAAACACGCTCTCATTGTGTGCGCCTCTGACAGTAATATATAACATTATACTATATAATCAAAAATACATTTTTAAAAACAATGGAATAAAATGGAAAACGTATTTCAATATAATTTTCATAAGTAGAAATTTAGGGTTCAGGACAACCACCTCGCAATTGAAAGCACCCACAAATGATGATAGTGTTGTGGGTTTCAATAAGTAATAAAATGATATTTGTAAACATCTAAGATTTGAATACTTAAATGCATTTCAAATGTGTTTCCACCAATTCTGTAGAATGGCCCTTATATAGTTGCACTTGACTGATATTCACAAGCATTTTGGGAGTAAGTTCATTGCATTTATTTTAATCAGTATGTCATTGAGAAACAAATAAATGATTAAAAGTGGCGTATTCATGTTGTCTTCCCCAGTGCGTGTCCTTTATAATAACAGAATTAAAGCTTCATAAAAAGCAAAAGGAAAGACACAAGACCAATTCATTAAACTTGTGAGCACGACTGTGCTTGCTATTGATTATATGGCGCATTACAGTGGAAACTCTCGTTCAGTGTGATTGTGGTGGCTCCTAAAAGAGCCTTTGGGGTGGACTGCGGCTGCTGCAGCGCGGGTTTAAGCGCGCTCTCCGCGGATGCGGCGGGCCAGCTGGATGTCTTTGGGCATGATGGTGACTCTCTTGGCGTGGATGGCGCACAGGTTGGTGTCCTCAAACAGACCGACCAAATAAGCCTCGCTGGCCTCCTGCAGGGCCATGACAGCGGAGCTCTGGAAGCGCAGGTCCGTCTTGAAATCCTGAGCGATTTCTCGCACCAGACGCTGGAAAGGCAGTTTGCGGATCAGCAGCTCGGTGGACTTCTGATAGCGGCGGATCTCTCGGAGAGCCACGGTCCCGGGCCTGTAACGATGGGGCTTCTTGACGCCGCCGGTGGCTGGGGCGCTCTTCCGGGCGGCTTTAGTAGCGAGCTGCTTCCTCGGGGCTTTGCCGCCGGTGGACTTACGAGCGGTCTGCTTGGTTCTTGCCATGACTGCAGTCTTATTTCTTTCAGGCTTCGAGCGGTGTAAGTAACAATCTCTGCAACACAGCTGCTTTTAAAGCGTCTCAGGATGGCGTCAGAGTGCAGGAGCTTGTGATTGGCTGATGTGTGACGTCTGCGCATGACTGCCAGCCAATGACTGCGCGACTCCTGTTTTCAAACGGGGAACGGTTTGTGTCTCCCGCTTAAAATGCTTGATTCTGTTTATTACTTTACGCATCAAACAAACACTACACTAACAAGTTATAGACTTCATACTCGCGTTTATTAATTAATTCTTAACTATTCATTAATCAGATGTCATCAAAATTACATTAACATTTGTATAAAATTAATACAACTGGGCAAGGATAATTATCTTAGTTATCTCACAGATGTTATAATGCATAAACGTATAATTCAGTACTCTTAGGTGTTTATGCCACATGAAGCAATAATAGATACGTACACCGTACACATATTAATAATAATAATAATTCATTACATTTTATATAGCGCTTTTCTAGGCACTCAAAGCGCTTTACATTGTCAGGGATTATCTCCTCATCCACCACCAGTGTGCAGCATCCACCTGGATGATGTGACGGCAGCCATAGTGCGCCAGAATGCTCACCACACACCAGTTTATTGGTGGAGAGGAGACAGAGTGATGAAGCCAATCAGTAGATATGGGGATTGTTAGGAGGCCATGATGATCAGAGGCCAATGGGCAAATTTGGCCAGGATGCCGAGGTCACACCTCTACTCTTTTCGAAAGACATCCTGGGATTTTTAATGACCACAGAGAGTCAGGACCTCTATATTGTAATAGAATTGTTCTTCTTAAATCAAGAACATGGTCAGAGACAGTCTTTTAATTTTGCATTCTTGCAAGAAGGTCAGACAATACAGCAGTGAGCTCCACCATATGTGTGACAAAAGCAAGTGAGCATGCATCTCTACTTTTATACCTTTTAGCCAATGGTCGTCTCTCTAATATCATATATACCTAATGCGTGATAAACACTTGATATGTCTCATTCCTCAGGTAGCATCTTCCCGAAATTCAAGATAGTATCCTGTTTTTCCTCAACAAGCAGGTCATGGTGACATCTCTGCTCAGACCCAGCAGGCCTCTCATGTGAACTCATACAGCATTTGAATTGTTCCCTCACAACATACTTCTGTTTTTTACTTAGTTGCATACCGTTATACAATATACAAATTTACCGATCTTGGTGCGCATTAGTTTAATCTTAATTTACTTTTTTTCCCCTATTGTATGCATGTATGATTATATGTACCCAGAGCTACTGGAGACCACGAAAAAAAAAGTCCTTGTGTTTTTGCTTACACTTGGCAAATAAAGATCATTCTGAATCGCAAGATAGTGGCCATCATGAATGTTCATGATTGCAATTGTAGGATTTAGTTGATATAATGCATATTTGGCTGCATACATTTATGGCATGTCATTATTTTCATGTTAAACAGAAAAGCACTCTCCAATAGATAACATGGGTGGCTCTTAAAAGAGCCTTTTTGTTTCAGAAACAGACTAGAATCTGTTTACTTGGCTTTGGCGGGTTTCTCGCTCTTCTTGGGCAGCAGCACGGCCTGGATGTTGGGCAGCACGCCGCCCTGAGCGATGGTCACTCGGCCCAGGAGTTTGTTCAGCTCCTCATCATTGCGCACCGCCAGCTGCAGGTGACGGGGAATGATGCGGGTCTTCTTGTTGTCTCTGGCGGCGTTTCCAGCCAACTCCAGGATCTCAGCGGTGAGATACTCGAGCACAGCCGCCAGATAGACCGGAGCTCCGGCACCGACGCGCTCTGCGTAGTTACCTTTGCGGAGAAGCCTGTGAACACGACCGACGGGGAACTGCAGCCCTGCTCTGGAGGAGCGAGTCTTGGCCTTCGCTCTCGCCTTGCCACCGGTTTTGCCTCGTCCACTCATTATTGGCTACGAAATACCTACGTTTGTATTAGAGAAATAATGAACTAATGAGCTCCGCTCTACTGTATTTAAAAGAGCGTGCGAGTCGCCCATTGGTTTAGAGTCTGTAAGATTTCAAACCAATCACTGAACTTCCCTCCAACACCGACCGCCGAAGCCACGCCATTCAAGATAGTATCCTGTTTTTCCTCAACAAGCAGGTCATGGTGACATCTCTGCTCAGACCCAGCAGGCCTCTCATGTGAACTCATACAGCATTTGAATTGTTCCCTCACAACATACTTCTGTTTTTTACTTAGTTGCATACCGTTATACAATATACAAATTTACCGATCTTGGTGCGCATTAGTTTAATCTTAATTTACTTTTTTTCCCCTATTGTATGCATGTATGATTATATGTACCCAGAGCTACTGGAGACCACGAAAAAAAAAGTCCTTGTGTTTTTGCTTACACTTGGCAAATAAAGATCATTCTGAATCGCAAGATAGTGGCCATCATGAATGTTCATGATTGCAATTGTAGGATTTAGTTGATATAATGCATATTTGGCTGCATACATTTATGGCATGTCATTATTTTCATGTTAAACAGAAAAGCACTCTCCAATAGATAACATGGGTGGCTCTTAAAAGAGCCTTTTTGTTTCAGAAACAGACTAGAATCTGTTTACTTGGCTTTGGCGGGTTTCTCGCTCTTCTTGGGCAGCAGCACGGCCTGGATGTTGGGCAGCACGCCGCCCTGAGCGATGGTCACTCGGCCCAGGAGTTTGTTCAGCTCCTCATCATTGCGCACCGCCAGCTGCAGGTGACGGGGAATGATGCGGGTCTTCTTGTTGTCTCTGGCGGCGTTTCCAGCCAACTCCAGGATCTCAGCGGTGAGATACTCGAGCACAGCCGCCAGATAGACCGGAGCTCCGGCACCGACGCGCTCTGCGTAGTTACCTTTGCGGAGAAGCCTGTGAACACGACCGACGGGGAACTGCAGCCCTGCTCTGGAGGAGCGAGTCTTGGCCTTCGCTCTCGCCTTGCCACCAGTTTTGCCTCTTCCACTCATTGTTGGTTGTAAAAAAAAAAAAATTTATATTTATAATGAAGAAATAAATCCGTGAGCTCCGCTCTACTGATTTTAAAAGAGCGTGCGAGTCGCCCATTGGTTTAGAGCCTGTAAGATTTCAAACCAATCACTGAACTTCCCTCCAACACCCACCGCCGAAGCCACGCCTCCAAAGCTGGCGGTCTGATTGTGCAGCGTTAAAGGAACACTCCACTATTTCTGAAGATAGGCTCAATTTCTAACTCCCCTAGAGTTAAACAGTTGAGTTTTACCGTTTTCAAAACCATTCAGCTGATCTCCGGGTCTGGCGGTAGCACTTTTAGCTGTAGCTTAGCATAGATCATTGAATCTGATTAGACAGTTAGCATCTCGCTCAAAAATAACTAAAGAGGTTTTATATTTTTTCTACAATAGAAAAAACAAAATGCTAAAATTATTTCAATATAATTTTCCTAAGTTGAAATTTAGGGGTTATGGTTCAGGACAACCACCTCCCAATTGAAAGTACCCAATAAACTCTGCTCCTTTTGCTCCTTTTTTCGTCTCCTGCTTCTGCTCTTCGCTGGCTTTGCTCAGTCAGACTTGCTGTTAACAGGTTTAACAGGTTTGACAAGACTTGCTGTTAAGGGGTTTTAGGTATTAGATTAGTCTGCTGACTAGTTCTGTTACCAGACACAACAGATATTTTCTGATAGGATCTGGATCTTAATTATCTGGCATGGAGGCATCCTTCAGATCATCAGGATCTTTGATGAACGTTTGTTTCCAGAAGCTTTACTTTCACTGTTCATGTTATATTATATATTATTATGGCAAATATGGCAAAGATTTCTATGAATTCATATAAACTTATTCATAACTCTCCGACCTGAGTTTTTATTATTATTATTATTATTATGATTATTATTAC
>NW_015636525.1:75511-77332 GCF_001515625.1 Sinocyclocheilus rhinocerous
GTTTACTTGGCTTTGGCGGGTTTCTCGCTCTTCTTGGGCAGCAGCACGGCCTGGATGTTGGGCAGCACGCCGCCCTGAGCGATGGTCACTCGGCCCAGGAGTTTGTTCAGCTCCTCATCATTGCGCACCGCCAGCTGCAGGTGACGGGGAATGATGCGGGTCTTCTTGTTGTCTCTGGCGGCGTTTCCAGCCAACTCCAGGATCTCAGCGGTGAGATACTCGAGCACAGCGGCCAGATAAACGGGAGCTCCGGCACCGACGCGCTGTGCGTAGTTACCTTTGCGGAGAAGCCTGTGAACACGACCGACGGGGAACTGCAGCCCTGCTCTGGAGGAGCGAGTCTTGGCCTTCGCTCTCGCCTTGCCACCAGTTTTGCCTCTTCCACTCATTGTTGGTTGTAAAAAAAAAAAAAATTTATGTTTATAATGAAGAAATAAATCCGTGAGCTCCGCTCTACTGATTTTAAAAGAGCGTGCGAGTCGCCCATTGGTTTAGAGCCTGTAAGATTTCAAACCAATCACTGAACTTCCCTCCAACACCCACCGCCGAAGCCACGCCTCCAAAGCTGGCGGTCTGATTGTGCAGCGTTAAAGGAACACTCCACTATTTCTGAAGATAGGCTCAATTTCTAACTCCCCTAGAGTTAAACAGTTGAGTTTTACCGTTTTCAAAACCATTCAGCTGATCTCCGGGTCTGGCGGTAGCACTTTTAGCTGTAGCTTAGCATAGATCATTGAATCTGATTAGACAGTTAGCATCTCGCTCAAAAATAACTAAAGAGTTTTTATATTTTTCCTATTTAAAACTAATGTTTTTTTTACTTCACTTTTTAAAATAATCAAAAAGATAGTTTTAAAAACAACAATAGAAAAAACAAAATGCTAAAATTATTTCAATATAATTTTCCTAAGTTGAAATTTAGGGGTTATGGTTCAGGACAACCACCTCCCAATTGAAAGTACCCAATAAACTCTGCTCCTTTTTATCATCACTTCGTCTCCTGCTTCTGCTCTTCGCTGGCTTTGCTCAGTCAGACTTGCTGTTAACAGGTTTTAGGTATTAGATTAGTCTGCTGACTAGTTCTGTTACCAGACACAGCAGATATTTTCTGACAGGATCTGGATCTTAATTATCTGGCATGGAGGCATCCTTCAGATCATCAGGATCTTTGATGAACGTTTGTTTCCAGAAGCTTTACTTTCACTGTTCATGTTATATTATATATTATTATGGCAAAGTGGTGGCTAATTTCTATGAATTCATATAAACTTATTCATAACTCTCCGACCTGAGTTTTTATTATTATTATTACTAATAGTATTATGACAGATCATCTCCTGACCAGACATGAGTCACAGACAGACTCGAAGTGTCCGGATGTTTGTGCTTCAAGCTGCCCAAAACAACATCTGTATGAAACACTGCGCACGCCCTTCACTGATGCTCATTTCATTAAATTCACTTCCAAACTGTTTCTGAAACACACAGAGGACGAGTTTAATCTTTTATCAACTTTTCCACTTAAACGAGGCATTAAATGCACACGCGGCTTTGTTCCGTGGCTGACGCTCGCCTTGAGTTTGATCTGACCGGGGCAAAACAAACATTTCCTCGCCGCGTATTTTAGTGTCCACAGAAAGCCAAGAACCTCTGCTTGCTGTTCACTTTGTTTCTACTGCGCCAAACTATTTTAGCACTCGAGTTTTGCCCTTAAATGTAGGAGAAGAAAACACAAGCGCGAGCGGCTCGCGGACGCTCGCAGACACAGAGCGGGCAGGTTGAGTCTATAAGGTTCTCATGTTTTAAATAAGAGCGCAGCGC
>NW_015636525.1:78104-87304 GCF_001515625.1 Sinocyclocheilus rhinocerous
TATATATATATATATATATATATATATATATATATTAAGCTTACTAATATTTTAAATAGCCGTTTGGAATAATAACTTTTGTTGGATTTGTGCTGGTCAGACGAAGTCATACACAACTGAGATTATTCAGTAAACTGCTCCTTTTTATCATCACTTCGTCGCTTCTGCTCTTCTCTGGCTTTGCTCAGTCAACTTCTCAGCTGATTGAAGACTGTTAATACAGTTTTAGGTACCAGACAAGACTTGCTGTTAAGGGGTTTTAGGTATTAGATTAGTCTGCTGACTAGTTCTGTTACCAGACACAACAGATATTTTCTGATAGGATCTGGATCTTAATTATCTGGCATGGAGGCATCCTTCAGATCATCAGGATCTTTGATGAACGTTTGTTTCCAGAAGCTTTACTTTCACTGTTCATGTTATATTATATATTATTATGGCAAAGTGGTGGCTAATTTCTATGAATTCATATAAACTTATTCATAACTCTCCGACCTGAGTTTTTATTATTATTATTACTAATAGTATTATGACCGGTCATCTCCTGACCAGACATGAGTCACAGACAGACTCGAAGTGTCCGGATGTTTGTGCTTCAAGCTGCCCAAAACAACATCTGTATGAAACACTGCGCACGCCCTTCACTGATGCTCATTTCATTAAATTCACTTCCAAACGGTTTCTGAAACACACAGAGGACGAGTTTAATCTTTTATCAACTTTTCCACTTAAAAGAGGCATTAAATGCACACGCGGCTTTGTTCCGTGGCTGATGCTCGCCTTGAGTTTGATCTGACCGGGGCAAAACAAACATTTCCTCGCCGCGTGTTTTAGTCTCCAAAGAAAGCCAAGAACCTCTGCTTGGTGTTCGCTTGGTTTTTACTGCGTCAAACTGTTTTACCCTCGAGTTTTGCCCTTCAATGTAGGAGAAAGAAACACACGCGCGAGGAGCTCGCAGAGGCGCGCGGACACGGAGCGGCGCGGGTTGAGTCTACAAGGTTCTCATGTGTTGTTTAAGAGCGCAGCGCTGCTCGAGCGACACTCATCGTTGAACTCAGCGTTTGAAGAGACTGTAGATCCGCTCGGGAAAATGGCAGAAACCGCTCCAGCCCCGGCTGCTGCCGCCCCGCCGGCCAAAGCGCCCAAGAAGAAGTCCGCCGCCAAAGCCAAGAAAGCAGGTCCAGGCGTCGGTGAGCTGATCGTCAAAGCCGTGTCCGCGTCCAAGGAGCGGAGCGGCGTGTCCCTCGCAGCCCTGAAGAAAGCTCTCTCCGCCGGCGGCTACGACGTGGAGAAGAACAACTCCCGCGTCAAGCTCGCCATCAAGAGCCTGGTGACTAAAGGCACCCTGCTGCAGGTCAAAGGGACCGGCGCCTCCGGCTCCTTCAAGCTCAGCAAGAAGCAAACCGAGACCAAGAAGAAGCCGGCGAAGAGAGCGGCTCCTAAAGCCAAGAAGCCCGCGGCCAAGAAACCCGCTGCTGCCAAGAAGCCCAAGAGCGCAGCGGCAAAGAAGCCCGCCGCTAAGAAATCGCCCAAGAAGGCCAAGAAACCCGCTGCAGCCGCTAAGAAGGCGACGAAGAGCCCCAAGAAGGCAAAGAAGCCCGCAGCGCCCAAGAAAGCAGCCAAGAGCCCCAAAAAAGCCAAGACTGCCAAACCCAAGGCAGCAAAGCCTAAAGCTGCAAAGCCCAAAAAGGCAGCCCCCAAGAAGAAATAAACATCTACTGTTTTACTCCCCAACGGCTCTTTTCAGAGCCACCCACTAACTAAAGAAAGAGCAAAAGAAAGACCGCGGTTTGATTCTTAAAGTAAATTACTGTAAGACTATCTGAGTTTATCTCGACACACAATGTTATACATGTTGACTGAATTTAGAAAGTTATTCAAAGTTATAAACGTTTATTAATACGAACAGCCAAGAGCCCCAAAAAGGTCAAGACTGCCAAACCCAAGGCAGCAAAGCCTAAAGCTGCCAAGCCTAAAAGGGTAGCACCCAAGAAGAAGTAAAAAAACCACAGTTTTATTCCCCAACGGCTCTTTTAAGAGCCACCCACTAACTCTAAAGAAAGAGCAATTTACTTTGTGGAAGTAAGGTTAGGTTAAGAAACAAATAATTTGTACCACCATTGTACTTTAAAAACAACACATTAAATGAAACAACAGACAATCCATCAACAACTCATTCACCAGCGTTGTAAACTGCTGGAAAGTCTGCAGCTAAAGCCAAGAAAGCAGGTCCAACTGTCGGTGATCTGATCGTTAAAGCCGTGTCTGCGTCCAAGGAGAGGAGCGGCGTGTCTCTCGCAGCCCTGAAGAAAGCTCTCGCTGCCGGCGGCTACGACGTGGAGAAGAAAAACTCCCGCATCAAGCTCGCCATCAAGAGCCTGGTGACTAAAGGCACCCTGGTGCAGGTCAAAGGAACCGGCGCCTCCGGCTCCTTCAAGCTCAACAAGCAGCAAACCGAGACCAAGAAGAAGCCGGCGAAGAAAGCGGCTCCTAAAGCGAAGAAGCCCGCGGCCAAGAAACCCGCTGCTGCCAAGAAGCCCAAGAGCGCAGCGGCAAAGAAGCCCGCCGCTAAGAAATCGCCCAAGAAGGCCAAGAAACCCGCTGCAGCCGCTAAGAAGGCGACGAAGAGCCCCAAGAAGGCAAAGAAGCCCGCAGCGCCTAAGAAAGCAGCCAAGAGCCCCAAAAAGGCCAAGACTGCAAAACCCAAGGCGGCAAAGCCTAAAGCTGCTGCCAAGCCTAAAAAGGCAGCTCCTAAGAAGTAAAACTCTACTGTTTTATTCCCCAACGGCTCTTTTCAGAGCCACCCACTAACTCTAAAGAAAGAGCAATTCACTTTGTGGAAGTAAGGTTAGGTTAAGAAACAAATAATTTGTACCACCATTGTACTTTAAAAACAACACATTAAATGAAACAACAGACAATCCATCAACAACTCATTCACCAGCGTTGTAAACTGCTGGCAACAATAAATAACTGAGCAATGAATACAACACAATTATTTCATATACACATTACACACAGCAGTAGGGATAAAATACCTTATAAATCGTTCTGTAGAACACAGGCTTTACTAATCTCCCACTAAATGAACACTGAAGTAGTAAAAAAATAATATCTAGTGGATGTCCTTCATCGTACAAAATCAGTTAAAATTTTTCCCTTGTTCTCCTTTTCCACAAAAACCTCAAGAGAATCTGTAGTAAAAGCAATAATTGATCTGGCATTTCTGATCATTTTATTAATCCTATTTTTATCATCCACAGTGATATTAGCTCCCAGCAGAGCACTGCATAGAACAGAAGACATAAGAAGCTTTCTACTAATACCAATGGAATTTAACCTCCTCAAAAATAATCATCTTGACTCTGTCTTCTTCAAGTTAAACTCACTGTTCATTTTACACTTTAATTTACCATCCAAATGGATGCCAGTATATTTGTAAGACTGAACTATTTCTGTCTTATGACCATGGATTGTCACCGCTATTACTGCTTCCTTGTCTTCTGAAATCAATGATCAGCTCATTTGTCTTCTCCAAATCAAATTAAATAAAAAATGAATAAAATAAAATAAAAATCACACCATATAACAAAAAGCTGAACTTCTATTGTCCAAATCATTATTTTGTTTGACTAAACCCACAAGTTCAGTGTCATCAGAAAATTTTGTAGACAGCAAGATGACCTAAAATATTAACTATACAGTGCAAATAAAAAGGTGATAAAAAGATAAAATAGAAGAGTGTAACTGAGTTTACCTCGATTCAATGTTTTACATGTTGACTGTGTATTTAGAAAAACCACAAAGTAATACACATATATTAATATTAACAGCTTTAATGGATCATTGATCTAATTTTAATTAGGTTAAAAACTATTTATAAATGCTTTTTGCCTTGACAATTATTTTGAAATACTTGAACACCCCGTCACAAGTTCTTGAATGTTCTTCTTCTTCTTTTGTGTTTAATGGCGGTTGGCAAACCAGCTTAAGGTGCATTTCCGCCACCTACTGGGATGGAGTGTGAGGCCTCGATGAACGAATATATCATATACTACTAATAAAAAAAAATAAAAAAAAATAAATTCTTCTAATCAAATCTGTATCTCTCAGATATTTTAGAAGAAAATCATAAACCCTTAGATGTTTCTGTGCATTCTGAAATATATTCATAACTGAAATGTCATTGATTTCCATATCTCTTAGTTTTTCAACAAGTTGCTTTCTTTGTCTATTATATGCCTCACAATGTAAAAGCACATGTTCAACTGTTTCTGTTATTCCACAGTAACTGCAGCTATCTGACTCACTTTTTCCTATTATATACAATGAATAATTAAGGTTAGAGTGTCCTATACGAATCCTGGTTATAACAGTATCTGTCTGAAAGGATCTTCTTCTTCTTTTGGTTTTATGGCGGGTTGCGAACCAACTTCATAGGTGCATACCGCCACCTACTGTGATGGAGTGTGAAGAGAACGTACCATTTCTCACCTAAATCTTAAATTCTGTTCATTATTCCACAATTCTTAAGAAATCTCATGATTGCACTTATTTGTTTTCCTGCATTTGGACCATCATTCAGAATACTACTTAATGAAAATTCTTTAACTCCTAAGGATTGTAATTCATCTTTAAGTCGATCCCTTTCTCTTTCATATGCTGTACATATCATCATAACGTGTTCCACTGATTCCTCTGTTAAACAAACATTACATAGACCAGTATTATGTTTCCCTATAATGTATAGTGTTTGGTTAAGATTTGAATGTCCTGTTCGTATATGTGTTAAAATGACTTGTTCCCTTCTACTTACAGTGGCTTCGGCGGTGGGTGTTGGAGAGAAGTTCAGTGATTGGTTTGAAATCTTACAGGCTCTAAACCAATGGGCGACTCGCACGCTCTTTTAAATACAGTAAAGCGGAGCTCACAGGCTTATTGTTTTAGCAATACAAGCGCAGAAATATAACTTTTGATAATGAGTGGAAGAGGCAAAACCGGTGGCAAGACGAGAGCGAAGGCCAAGAGTCGCTCCTCCAGAGCAGGGCTGCAGTTCCCCGTCGGTCGTGTTCACAGGCATCTCCGCAAAGGTAACTACGCACAGCGCGTCGGTGCCGGAGCTCCCGTTTATCTGGCGGCTGTGCTCGAGTATCTTACCGCTGAGATTCTGGAGTTGGCTGGAAACGCCGCTAGAGACAACAAGAAGACCCGCATCATTCCCCGTCACCTGCAGCTGGCGGTGCGCAACGACGAGGAGCTGAACAAACTCCTGGGCCGAGTGACCATCGCTCAGGGCGGCGTGCTGCCCAACATCCAGGCCGTGCTGCTGCCCAAGAAGACCGAGAAACCCGCCAAAGCCAAATAAACAGATTCTAGTCTGTTTCTGAAACAAAAAGGCTCTTTTAAGAGCCACCCATTTTATCTCTCTCAGAGCGCTTTTCTTCAACTTCATTTCATCAGTAGCATATATATACCGCAAGGGAGTTTAGTAAAAAAAATAATAAACGAAATTTCCATAAAGAATAAATAGACATTTGTAACCGCAATAACAACCGCGAGGCGAGCTGTGGCAGAGCTTATGAATGAGTGATTACATCACATTAACAAAATATGTTCTTTGGATGGTGTCTTCAGTGTATGTGTACGTTTTATACAGATGGTTAGATAATTTTGATGATATCGGATTAATGAATCGTTTAGAGCTATGGAATAAAACAACGCGAGTATGAAGCCTAAATTGGTGCGCTAGCGTGAAGTGTATTTGTGGTGATGCTTGAAGTACTAAACAAGAACAAAGGAATTTGAGCGGGAAACACAACCAGCTCCGTTTGAAAACAGGAGATGCGCAGTCATTGGCTAGCAGCCAAGCTCAGACTTCACACATCAGCCAATCACAAGCCTTTGCTCCTTTATGACGCCATAAGCTGTGGCTGTATGAGGCTTTAAAAGCAGGCGCGTAACATACAGCAGCATTTTCTACTCACGCAAAACAGAGACAGAAGTACATTTAAGTCATGGCAAGAACCAAGCAGACCGCTCGTAAATCCACCGGCGGCAAAGCCCCGAGGAAGCAGCTCGCTACTAAAGCCGCCCGGAAGAGCGCCCCAGCAACCGGCGGCGTCAAGAAGCCCCATCGTTACAGGCCTGGGACCGTGGCTCTCCGAGAGATCCGCCGCTATCAGAAGTCCACCGAGCTGCTGATTCGCAAACTGCCTTTCCAGCGTCTGGTGCGAGAGATCGCTC
The DNA here is from genome assembly GCF_001515625.1 of Sinocyclocheilus rhinocerous. NCBI lineage: Eukaryota > Metazoa > Chordata > Actinopteri > Cypriniformes > Cyprinidae > Sinocyclocheilus > Sinocyclocheilus rhinocerous. The sequence continues at coordinate 84,348 of NW_015636525.1, forward strand.
AGGACTTCAAGACGGACCTGCGCTTCCAGAGCTCCGCTGTCATGGCCCTGCAGGAGGCCAGCGAGGCTTATTTGGTCGGTCTGTTTGAGGACACCAACCTGTGCGCCATCCACGCCAAGAGAGTCACCATCATGCCCAAAGACATCCAGCTGGCCCGCCGCATCCGCGGAGAGCGCGCTTAAACCCGCCGCTGCAGCAGCCGCAGTACACCCCAAAGGCTCTTTTAAGAGCCACCACAATCACACTGAATGAGTGTTTTCACTATAACGCTCAATATAACGAGTAGACCGTAACATCGCCTGTCTTTTGAAGGAATTCTGCCTGGGTAAAAATTGTATGAGATTACAACAATTTTCGTTTCTCATAATACACGGACACGCGCATAGGCAAAACATAACCGATGTGTAACTTAATCACTTAAAAATTAAATAGTTTTTTTAAGTAAACAAAACATATACATGTAATATGGTATAAATACCATGCTTATATGCATGTGTATATAATAGTCAAGTGCAAATACATAAAGTTAATCATTTATTATAAACTAATTTTTAAACTGCCGCATGTTTCTTGTAATGTTTAATGTATATAAGTAAAGATAATTTCGTTATAATAGGTGTTTATTTATGGGGGAATTGAGAACCACACAAGTACAATAAACACACAAAGCACAATCCTTATACTGTGCAGGAAGAGGCAGAAAACCCAAAGGCCTTATTTAGAGTCTCCACCAAAACGATGTAGAAAACAAACCACTCATGAAAAAGAGCGGTAAATTACAATAACAAATATAGAAATATAAATAACTACTAATTAATTAAAACATATGCCAAAAAACCTAGAAATGATATACTCCAAAAACAAACCATATATGGTACATAAAATACATAAAAACAAAAAAACAAGACAAAATACACTATAACAAGGCAGCATTAAAATGGTCGTTTATGCGTCTTTTATAACATGTTAAAGAGGAACTTTTTTCTTTTCTTTTGCTAGATGGGAAAAAAACATTCCATAATTTAATAACACTAACTCTTATCAAGTATTGACCTCTACAAGCGAGTACTTTAGGAAGATGAAAACTTGAAAATTGATTAATTAACAGTGAATCTGTGAATTTACCTTAAAATACATTCTAAACTGCTCTGGAATGTTACCCTCACCTGAATATATATTATACATAAATACATATATTTGAAAATTATTAATATCATAGATAGTAAGAACCTGAAGTTTATGAAATAAAGAAGCAGATAAAGTATATATGTTTGATCAGGATGCAATCCTAACAAAACGCTTCTGAAGAATAAAGATTTTTTTGAAGAGTAGTAGGAAAAGCACTCGCCCAAACTATATTACAATATGAAAGACAAGGATAAATTAAAGTATAGTAAAGCATAAGAAGACACTCTGTAGTAACAAGATGCCTAACCCTCCTTATTATGTAGATTTATGTATTCGTCTGCTCACGTAATCGACTTGTTCCCTCCAACTCAAAGTCTCATCAAGAAAAACTCCCTAGAATTTAGTTGTTGACACTTGAGACACCTCAGTAAACTCATTAGTAATTTTTGATAAATGCTTAGGGTATCATTTTTTAACAATAAAAATAATACAAGTTTTTTTTTTTTTTTAATTTAAAGCTAATTTGTTTAAATTACACAAATTAACATAATATTTAGACCATCATTTGCATTCTTAATCATTGAATTACAATTTGAGTGAGAGAGAACTAAGGTTGTGTAGTCAGCAAACATTACTGGAGAAAAAATATTTGAAATATTCGACAATCATTTATATAAATAAGAAATAGCAATGGTCCAAGTATGGACCCCTGAGGAACCCCACAGTGTAGACTTGCTTTGCTGGAGTAGCAGCCTTTAAAACAAACAAACTGTCTTCTATTAAAAATGCAATTATGCAACCATTTATATGTAAACACATGGAAATCATATTTGTACAACTTTCCCAATAAAATGTAATGAATAACTGTACCAAAAGCTTTTGACAGGTCTAAAAAAAATACTACAAGTAAATTCTTGATTTTCAAGAGCAAGGATAACCTTGTTAATCAGGTGAAGCAAAGCCATATAAGTAGAATGTTTTTTTTTTTATTCTTCTTCTTTTCGGAATCCATATTGATGTTTGTAAAGACTAGAATTTGAGCCTAAGTGAAAAAGAAACTGATTATTATAGGTCTATAATTGTTTAAAAATGCGGATCATCTGCTTTAAACCGAGGAATAACTTGAGCTATTTTTAAATCCTCTGGTACAATGCCTGTTTTCAAAGAAATATAAAAACGTGAACCAGAAATATCATCATGGCCATCTGAAGATCATTTTAATTCATCAATAATTTAACTTATTTCCTGAATTTCAGGTGGCTTAAAAGTAGAAATAACAGGAAAGTTTCCTGATATATAATCCAGGGGTACACCAATACCAGTCGGGATATTATTAGCTAATTTCTGTTTGAAGGATCAACTATGATTTCTACACAAGTTTGAAACTTCTTTCTTGTTGTTGGAGCAAGGTTCTGTAGAAGTCTCTTTGCTGTTGCAGCAGTTCACAGACTTACGGCGCAGTAACATATTCCTCTGCTGCTGTTTGTATGGTTTGGGCAACACGGCCTGTTTGGCCCAAAGATCTCCTGAAGCCAAAACCTCCACAAAGTACAATTAAAGTCCGCAATTTTGCAATTTAAAGTAGATTAGACTGTTCTTAGCTCAATCTTCAAATATATATATACTTCAGGCAGGATTCTTCTGATTATTGTTTGATTGAAAACCTTACACAAGTTCAGAAAAACACTGCAGCAGCATCCATCTCAGCCGGGTTGGTTCTGTGCTTAATACATGAAAACATGAAGCAGATGATCTTATAAATCTTCTTTGTTAAACGAATGTTTTAAAACATGGATTTTAACATGAAACACAGGAGAGACATCGTTAGA
>NW_015636526.1:0-3051 GCF_001515625.1 Sinocyclocheilus rhinocerous
CAAATGTATGTGTCAGATATAAAATATGTTAAATAACTTATTATTTAACTTATTATTTATTATTTAAGGGGAAGTCGTGGCCTAATGGTTAGAGAGTCGGACTCGTAACCCAAAGGTTGCGGGTTCGAGTCTCGTACCGGCAGGGATTGTAGGTGGGGGGAGTGAATGTACAGTGCTCTCTCTTCCACCTTCAATACCACGACTGAGGTGCCCTTGAGCAAGGCACCGAACCCCCAACTGCTCCCCGGGCGCCGCAGCATAAATGGCTGCCCACTGCTCCGAGTGTGTGTGTGTGCGTGCACTTAGGATGGGTTAAATGCAGAGCACTAATTCCTAGTATACTTGGCCACATGTCATGTCACTTTCACTTTCATAATTAATATCATGACAATCATGCCTAACTCGCATATGGTCCTTTATTAAGGCAGCAATTAACTTACATTTTAATCAAATTAAAAGGTACTCATCTTTCTTATTCATTTAAATAATGTTTTCTTCAGTTAAAATAAACAGCTCACAGTTGATCAGTTAAATGTCCATTTTCACCGATAAAATCAAGTTATGTGCGCTGTACGGAACACCATTATAAGCCTGTACGGAACACCGTTAACCCTTATCATTTTCCGTACACTGGCGGAGGAGGTACTTTTCCCCACTTTTCTCAAAATCTATTGGTCCTAAAGACATCAATCAAAGTGTGGACTGTAGAATGGGTATTCCCCCAGAGAATGATCACACAAACATGCTTGTTTGTCTATCTATAACGGATGGGTGGTCGCTGGCGTGCGGCGAATAGCGAAAAGTGTACGGAACATGGTTAGTCTAGGTTAGCCAGTGTAAGGACCTAAGGACTGGTGTGATATGCTCCGATTTTCTGGTTCTAGTCAGAATTCTGGCAGCAGCGTTCTGGATGAGCTGCAGCTGTCTAATGGTCTTCTTGTGAAGGCCGGTGAGGAGACCATTACAATAGTCCACCCTGCTGGTGATAAAGGCATGAACAAGTTTCTCCAAGTCTTGACTGGAAACAAAACATCTAATTCTTGCAATGTTTTTTAGATGATAGTATGCTGATTTAGTTACTGCTTTGACATGACTACTGAAATTAAGGTCTGTCTCCAGAATCACACCAAGATTCCTGACTTGATTTTTAGCTGTTGGACCTCTAGAGTCAAGGTATACGTTTACCTTGAGAACTTCATCTTTGTTTCCAAATGCAATGACTTAAGTTTTTTCCTTGTTTAACTGAAGAAAGTTCTCGCACATCCAACTGTTAATTTCATCAATGCATTGGCAGAGGGAGTCAATTAGCCTTTTTCACACTTCCGTGTTTCTGGCTTCCGGATTGGTGCTTGCACGGTAAAAGTTTTTCCGGTGACAACAGCGGCCGTACTTAACAAGAATGAGTTCGAGAATCAAAGTCTTTGTATACAAATTAGAGATTGTGAAAAATGCTTGAACTGTCGGTACTTTACTCTACAAGAGCGCAAACATTTCACAATTAATTTTTTGCGTCAGCTCGGCTCATCAAATACAAGTTTGTTTAATTCTAAATGGTGGCAGTTATAATTAAGTTAGTTTTGCCGTTCTTGTCACAAATCAAGGCCAGAAACAGATAAGTGCAAAACAAGGTGGTTTATTGACAGGATTTGCAGAGGAATGGAACGGGTGAGGTAAATGCAAGTGAGTATCAACACAGTGAATGATTCAGGGGTTCTTATAGAGTATTGATGGTTTGTATCTTTTGCAGGTTTGTTGGAGATCACAGATCAGTTTCCAAGGAGTCGTTGGAGGATCACAGGAGAAACAGACCGTAAGTCTCACTAGGTGAGCTCAGCTGAGCAAGTCTAGAACAGTCCATAGGCATGAACAGTAGACCGGACGGTGAGTGACTGTGATGTGTGTGTGTACTTGTAGTGTGGCTTGATTGGTGACAGCAGGTGCGGGTGATCAGAACTCAGGTGACTGTGATCTGGTGATTGTCCTGGATGGTGACTGAAGTGACTGTGATGAATCCCTGACAGTTCTGTCCGTTTGGTGCTGGCGGTGCATTATGACTCTCCACGTGAATTTTTTTCGCTTATTATTATTATTATTATTAAAGTAATATTGTATTTTCTACTTGCTCTCCTTTGCATTATTAACCTGATGGTTTAAATGTACATTGTATAATGTGCCCTGGGAAATAAATATTAAACAAGAGATGACTCGGATTCATGACTTTATTCCTATTGTATCAGATTATGTTGTTGTGTTGAGTTTAATATGCTTCAACCGGACTCAGAATTATTTAATGTATTCTTGGAAAAAAAATGTGCATCTGGACATAAATGTTGTCATTTTTAAGTAATTTATCATGTGGTGATTCGAGGGAAATGACTGAGTAAATTGAGATAATACACTCAAATGTACCGGAGATCAAAGACTATATAAAAAGGGATGTCGAAGATGGAGAATAGAAACCAACCGACGCTATATAGAGTGCATTATCTCTCGAGTCAGTGGTCTGAGTGGCCATATAAGTTACTAACAAGTAAAATTTTATTTCTTTGTAGATTATATAACAACAACTTGGAAAACAGACAAAACAGAAAAGGTAAGAAGCATTATTTGAGAAAAGGGCATACAAATATAATAGGAGCAGACCTATAACGGAACTAACTTTACCCTGCGCTGACGTAATTTCCGATTTTTGTGAAAAAGGCTAATCACCCAGAGCATCGTGGGATATGAGGCATGTTTCTAGTGAACGACATTGACATTAGAGTTGGGAGGTAAGTGTGCTTTACTCTTATATAGCGGTGAGTCTTTCATCAGCAATATCTTGCGCATCTAGTTTTAAGAAAGTGCAATTTGAACCATCTAAGTAGTTAAAAACGTAGGACGAAGCATCCACCACACATTCCATAGATAGATTCAAGTTATGTGCACAAATAAATGCCTAACAGTGTGTGTGTGTTTGTTTTTGTTGAATTTCTGTCTCTGATTAATTAATTTACCCATTAAACTGTGCAATTTAATACCAGTACGAATATCAATATGATGTAATAGAAG
>NW_015636526.1:4753-7545 GCF_001515625.1 Sinocyclocheilus rhinocerous
TTATTATTATTACAATTATTATATTATTGTTGCTTTTGTTAAAATAATCACAAGATGGTCTCAAGATGAATATTCAGATTTTTTCTCCAGTAGTCTGTTTTATTCAAACAATTATGAACATTTTTGCATTTAGATACATAAGAACTTTGCCTGTTGATATTAAAAACAAATGAACAAACAAAAAATCTGGATCTCCATGTCTGCCGTGCAAATCAACTGTTCCTGCTCATTTCCAGACTGGATCTCTTCTCTCCACTTTCCCTAATTGCAGATTCAATTATTAGATTTGTCAGTATTAATATTTTTATGCTTAGATTTTTGTGGGGGGATCAAACTTTAACACCGTGTGTCCCAACCAGCCACGACGAGATAAAAAGTATCTTTTCCATGTAGTTTTTGTCCTAACCACCCGCGACAGCGACACGTGACAGTAAGCGACATGGGATTCTATTTTAGGACGGTTTTATTTTCTGCGACGTCGCGGCAGGAACAACATACAAAATATGACAGTGATAATCTCAGGTAATGATTATGTGCTTTATTCAATGTTAAAAGTGTCTAATGTGAGATTGAATATTATTTTGCGTTATCTTTATAGCCATAGTGAAAGCAACAATAGATATTTTACCTCAGATCTTGAAAATAAATTAAAGCAAAATTGTACGTTAAAACAGTGAACTCACTGCGAACCAACACGTGTATTCCATAACAAAGATATCAGTCAGTCACTCACTCACTCACTCAAAACTGTTCAGTCCATTCACATTTGAATCATCTATTTTCCGTGTCCACTTTTCTTTTCTACACACTGACCATGTTTTTGCTGTCACATCTTATCTACACTGGACGCGGAAGCATTGCAAATCATTTGAGCGTTGTGTCAGTACATTATAAATAGAACGAGTCAGCAGTTAACTGTCGGGGATTTGTCGTGCCGCGCTGCATCCAGTGTAGACAGCATCACTGATTATAATCCTAGGCCATTGAGTGATTTATAAACGAGTAAAAGTACTTTAAAATCAATCCTAAATATAACTGGAAGCCAGTGTAAGGACCTGAGGACTGGTGTAATATGCTCAGATTTTCTGGTTCTAGTCAGAATTCTGGCAGCAGCGTTCTGGATGAGCTGCAGCTGTCTAATGGTCTTCTTGGGAAGGCCGGTGAGGAGACCATTACAATAGTCCACCCTGCTAGTGATAAAGGCATGAACAAGTTTCTCCAAGTCTTGACTGGAAACAAAACATCTAATTCTTGCAATGTTTTTGAGATGATAGTATGCTGATTTAGTTACTGCTTTGACATGACTACTGAAACTAAGGTCTGTCTCCAGAATCACACCAAGATTCCTGACTTTATTTTTAGTTGTTAGACCCCTAGAGTCAAGGTATGCATTCACCTTGAGAACTTCATCTTTGTTTCCAAATGCAATGACTTCAGTTTTTTCCTTGTTTAACTGAAGAAAGTTCTCGCACATCCAACTGTTAATTTCATCAATGCATTGGCAGAGGGAGTCAATGGGGCTGTAGTCATTTGGAGATAAGGCTAGGTAAATCTGGGTATCATCTGCATAGCTGTGATAGGCGATTTGGTTCTTTCTCATTATTTGACTTAGTGGGAGCATATACAGGCTAAACAAGAGCGGTGCAAGAATTGAGCCTTGTGGGACTCCGCATGTCATGGACGTCCACTTAGACTTATGCTCTCCTATACTCACATAATAACCTCTCCCTTCTAAGTATGACCTGAACCATTTGAGTACTATCCCAGAAAGCCCGACCCAGTTTTCCAGTCTAGTAGTATGTTATGATCGACAGTGTCAAACGCAGCACTGAGATCTAGTAGTACCAGCACTGATATTTTGCCAGATTCAGAATTTAAGCGAATATCATTTATTATCTTAATGAGTGCTGTCTCTGTGCTGTGATGCGGTCGGAAACCAGATTGAAAATTGTCCAGGTATCCATTTGAGTTTAAGTATTTGTTCAGCTGATTAAAGACTACCTTTTCAATAATCTTTCCTATAAAAGGAAGGTTTGATATTGGTCTATAGTTGCTCAATATGGTGTTATTAAGATTGCTCTTTTTCAGAAGGGGTTTAACAACTGCAGTTTTCAGGGAGTCTGGAAAAGTCCCAGAAAGAAGTGAGGCGTTCACCACTTCTAAGAGATCTGCTTCTAAACAGTTAAGCACGCTTTTGAAAAAATATGTGGGAAGTGTGTCAAGATAGCAGGTTGACGATTTAAGGTGCTGCACAATTTCTTCCAAAATTTTGCTATCAATTGCTTCAAAAACAGACATATTATCTTCTTTTTGATATTTCGGTCGAATCTGTCTGACCTCTGCATAACTTGGGGATGTGCTAATCGCCTTCCTGATATTATTGATCTTCTCAGAAAAGAAGGAAGCAAACTCATTGTCAGAGAGCATTTCACTGGCAATCTGACTTGGGGGATTTGTCAGTCTCTCAACAGTAGCAAAAAGAGTGCGAGTGTTGTTTAAGTTACTGTTTATAAGGTTTGAGAAGAATGACTGTCTAGCTTTGCCTAGTTCCACATTGAAAGCACGAAGGCTATCTTTATATATGCTATAGTGGATTTCAAGTTTCGTCTTCCGCCACATCCGTTCTGCTTTTCTGCATTGTCTTTTCATACTCTGAACTGCTGTTGATTTTCTCCAAGCTGATTTCTGTCTGCCAGACTTCTTACTGACTTTTATACAATTGCCTCATTCTCCGTGCATATCTGTTTGAAACACGTCACTAAAATGAACTGAAACTCAGCGAATATTTGACA
>NW_015636526.1:7601-16876 GCF_001515625.1 Sinocyclocheilus rhinocerous
AGCTCTCACTGGGGGAGGAGGACGAGCTGGGCCCACAGGCTTTGGTGGTTGGGGGGCCCGCCGTTTTTTGGTTGATATCTGGGGGCTTGCAGCAAATGAGTGGGAGAGTTTGGTCCCAGCATACACAAGTTCCTCCATTTTCTGTGAGAAGCTTAGAAGTGGAGATGCTGGAGAGAGGGATAATGTGTCTGGTGAGATAGGCTGTCTCTGGTGTTTCCGGTGGCTGAAATATGTTGTCCTGGCTTCCCTAGCTGTTTTCCAGAAAGTTGTCCTTGTGTGCTGAATCTTGGAGCTGTTCTGATACGTCACAGTCTGTCTGTGACAAGCTCTGTGGGCAGGGCTCAGCCGGGATGTTGTCCATGAGCAGTGCTTGTTGTGGCTGCGTGGTGTTTCAGCCGGGATGGTGTCCATGAGCAGTGCTTGTTGTGGCTGCGTGGTGTTATCAGTGTCCTTGTGGGATGTGTCAACCACATGACGACTCGGACCAGGTGTGTGTGTGCTATTCAGTCTGAGTGGATTGCCACACTCTGCTGAATGATGACGGAGGGAGAAGTAGATATTGTCCTTAAGTTCTCTTGCACCAAGTTTGTTTGGGTGGAGGCCATCCGGTTTAAACAGTTGTCTATGGCCCCAGAAAAGACTGAAGTTGTCGATTGTTGTTTTATATTGCAGGATCTTTGTAGCCATGTGTTTAGTCCAAGCAACCCTGAAAACATGTTAGTTCCCCTTGCTGGGAGTAGTCCACTGATGATCGACTGAACTTTGAGCCTTCGAAGTGTTTCAAAGAGTTCACTGAAATCCTTCTTAAGGAGTTCTGACTGCTCTTTCTGAATATCATTCTTCCCCACATGGATGATGATTCGATTTGCAGTCTTGTGCTTCATCAGAATGTTCTGGAGTTCCCTATTCACATCAGAGACGGTTGCTTGAGGAAAGCAGCATGTAGTTGCAGTCCTGCTACTGATGTTTCTGATAATAGAGTCCCCACCTTCAGAGTCCTGGGCTGGGCTGCACTCTGAGCTGAAAGCCGCTGTCTGCTCGACCTTGAGTGCCTGTTAGTAGCGATGTTAGCTGCTGGCTGATCCGATCCATGTTTAATCACATTTGGGGATTCCTCACCCGCATTCCTTAATGCTTCAAATCTGTTCTCAAGATGTATATCAGTATTGAATACCAGTATTCACAAGCCTTGTCATAGCCGAATAAGGGGTAGAGGATGCTATCGCAGCAATATGAGATACTCGTGGCAATCTGATGTCTCTACTGCCTTTGGGTCTCGCTCCCTGTTTGTGCCATCGATTAGTGTGTCGATCAGTTTCGGCTTGTTCCTCTACACTTGGTATAAACTTTTGAGATTGACTAGGTTCATGGGACTCACCGGCTGTATGCTGAGGGGGTCCGTGACGACGGTCTGCTGAGTGTTCTGCCTGTTTTGGAAGTCCAGCAAGTAACTTTGTTTCAAGAACTGCAATCCTTTGTAGAAGTTTGCGGCAGTTCATGCAACAAGTAGATTCAACAGGAGGCATTTTCTCTCTCGTCTGTTTGAATGTAGACAGCTGTGCTTTCCCGTCTCCGGAATGTAAGCTGCTGGCAGTGGGAGGCTAAAATTGCCCTTTTTTGTAGTATTATTCCAGTCCCAAGAGTTTTTAGTTTTAGTGTCTGTGCCAAAAATGTGTTGTTTGAGCACTGTGCTGATCTGCTGAAGTAAAAATCTTAGGAAAATCAGAGAAAAGTACAGAAATAGGGAGCAAAGCGCAGAGCAGTAAGCAAGAACGTCCGAACGGTAGCGAAGCCGGAAGCAAGTAGTGACTTGACTTGACATTCACCGCAAAATCACTTCTATTTACTTTGAGATCGTTCTGAGGTTAAATACAGATATACAAAATTTTATATACTATTACAAGACATAGTTTAATAGCTATGATACTGTTTTTGAAATCAAATCTTTGCATAGCTATGACAGCAAACACAAGCATCTAACAGTTAAGCTTAAAAATCATAAGTGGGTTTATGTATATGTAAAGTACAAAAGTACAAAACACTGGTATTAATAACACAGAAAACTACTACTCCCATTTTGTTACCATTTAATACACTGTTTATATGCAATTTTAAAGATCACAGTTGGTTATTAGTGGCGTTTTTTAATGTGCTGCCACAGATGTCAGCTCCTCTTCACGTACGTTAAGAAGGATGTTTGTTCACTCTGCTGGCGGCAGGTTCCGCATTACAACAACAGCCTGCAGAGATAAGGAAATCATCCATAAACATTCTACCTTCACTGTTACAAATGAGGAAAATGTACAGTCAGCCGGTCATTATTGCTAAATAAACCCAACAAGGTGATCAGGATACATTATCTTACTTGTTACATGACTACTTACTAATAAATAAATAAATAAATGGACATGGAATATTGAGGTGAGTTCAAATGATTTTGTTGGCTTACTTGTAGAAACCAAGGAGAGACAGAACATGGGCACAACTATGTAGGAAACAAAGGTTCCCTGGCTGTTTAACCAATGTTTGCTGTGATTCAAGAGTCATATATTATATTATAAATGAAATGAACGTTTGTTTATTAAATGCACGATATTGTTAATTTCTTTCATTTTTTGTTATTTGAATTTAACATAATTTTCTTTTTCTCCTGCTATACGTAACCCAATCTGAAAAGACCTACAGCCCAACCATAGAGCCTTTGGTGGTTTCACTGGAGGAAGGCTGTGTGAAGTGAGATTACCTGAGTCCTGCTGGATCGCAGCGCTGCCCTGGCGAAGAACGTCATGGTTACAAGCAGAATGCCTCCTATCAAGCTGTGACAGCAGAACACCAGCTCCATGTCTCTGATGGACATCTGTGAAAATGAAATTAGAGTTTTTGTTTGTATCGGTATGTGGGTTGGTGACGTGACATGGCATTTTCACTGTCCCACAAGATAAAAATGAATATAATTAAGATTGTCGTTATTTAAAATGCAGTAAATCATTAAACATTTCTTTGTCCTACATGGACCTGTTGTTATAAAAGCTGCAGTGTTATTAGATTTTTTACATTTTTGAGCAAAATCTCAAAATTGTCCTATGGTGTTACTGTCTCAAGCATGGTTCAGTAAATTACAACTTTTATAAATTAAAAAGAAAAACATAAACATGTTAATAAATACCTCCGACATAATTGTACAAGTGTCTATTTTAGTAAATGGCAATCTTTTTTTTCATCTGTATATTTTTGAAAGTGTAGGAACTTGATATATTTTGTCTCTGAAAACCATGTCCTATGGTGTGACACCATATCCTGATTTTAAATGTGTAAATTACATTAGTTGAAGGACCCCATTCATGATTATGTTACTGAAGGCCCCTGTGAAGCCCATGACATGTGCACATGGTCAATTTCTGTCTCAGAATTGTTCAAATATTTAACGTTTTTGGAACCACTACAAAAGTGTTACGTTTTGTTGTCCTTTGGTGTGACACCCTTAAATTATATATTTTTTAAATTAAAAACTGTATGTTAAACTACATAATCATGGAAAAATATGCAAATGTGTCTTGCTAACTGCTAATGACAGGTTAGCTCGGAATAGCAAGGCCATTAATTGACAGAAAAAGGCTGAAATGTCCTATGGTGTGACAGAAAATGTCCTCCGGTGTGACGCCTGTACTGTCACACCATAGGACAAGGTCTCTTTAAAAAGCGTCTTAAATAATTAAATAAGATTTGTTTTACTCCTTTTTATTCTTTTTTGATCATTTCCAGTGTTCTTAAATGCAATAATTACATTAATTAAACTATTTTCTGATGTTTTTGCAGAAAACTTGTACTGTTATAAAGTGTCATGAAAATAAGTATAAAATGTTGCAATTTGTTTTTGTAACAGAAAGAATTGAGGGAGAGAAATTACTGGAAGAGAGAGGACATGGAAATATAGAAAGAACATTAACAGGGATCCACGCAGGAGGGAGGAGATCCTAAGAGAACGATGCAGAAAGTAAATAGATTTAAAAAGATATAGTTTTTAAAAAATCCATTCACATCTTAATGAATATAGTTTGAATATCTATCATATTTAGCTGTGCCACACATGCAGCAGGGGGCTAGAAAAGTTTCAGTAACATCCTGATTGACTAAGAGACGGACTTTTGTTGAAGAAAATTATTTTTGTTGTTTAAAATGCATATTGATATTGTTTGTATCAAAATTAAACTTTCTTTCTCCTTTGAAATGTTCAAAATGAAATAGAAATGATTTAATAACTACCATTTCTGTCCTTTAGTGTGACGTAATGTCCTATGGTGTGACACACATGAAAGAACCCCAGATTTGTTTTTATCTCAAAATATCTTAAAAAAAAACAGTTGAGTATTGTAATAATTCAGCCGTTTTGAACGGATGACAGCAAAGTTTGTCTTGTTGTCAAAGTTTGTCCTGAAATTGTCCAAAAAGTCACGGGGAAAAAAATATGTTAATTATAATTTAATATTAAATAAATAACACTATATGAAAATAAGCGTCTAACAATGAAGATAAATCTCTATCATGCTATTTATATATTGTTACGTTTTTTTTGTTTATTCTTAATTTTTGCTATGTCACACCATAGGACACATTTATGGTACAGTTCAGTAAAAATGCAAAAAAAAAAACAATGAAAGAATTGACGAAGTTAGTGACCCTTTATATTTTCTCAAAGATCAGACTTCACACTACATAAATATATGCATTTCTTCTTCAAAAATGGTCTTTTACAAAATAAGCATTTTTTACTGCCTATTTGTCAACTACCTATATATTTTAAATCTATTAAAGCTGCACATGCATAATCTCTCATTGGTTGAAAATACACCCTTCTATCACCCTCATATCTTGATTTATATTCCTCATAACCATGTTTTTCATTTAATAATTATAATAAAAACCCTCACATAATGTTGTCTGGCATGAAGTTCCTCCTCCTCTGTGTCATTCTCATACATTTGATACCCATGTATGTGATAGATTCCAACAATTGCTCTGGAGAATTCCACCAAAGCAGACAGCACTCCAATGATTGAGATGATATTCAGAGCCAGGCTGGCTGTGATCTGTGAGCAATCAAACCAGAAGACACGAACATAAAAGCAAAATATCACATGCAATTAAACATTCAATGGACATAATTTTGTAATTAGGACACAAGAATTCTCAGAATTATGCATGAGTATCTCACAAACAGTGAGTGGCTAAACAGACACTTACTATCTTTTTAGAGGGGTTGCGTTCAGACAGTATATAAAGAAGGCCACAGATAAAGAACTGCAAAAAAGGCAAGACATTTAGTATTCAACTACTGCTAAATACTTATTATGACACACACACACACATTATTGCAGTGATTAATATGTTTCTGGTCCCACTTTATATTAAGTGGCCTTAACTACCATGTACTTACATCAAAAAATAAGTACAATGTACATATTGTGTTCATACTGTATTGCAAAACACTTTTGCTGCTACTGAGGTGGGATACGGGTAAGGTTAGAGACAGGTTTGGTGGTATGGGTAGGTTTAAGGGTGGGTTAAGGTGTAAGGGATGGGTCAACAGTGTAATTATAAATGTAATTACAGAAATTAATTACAGATGTAATTACATGCAGGTATTTTTAAGATATAAGTACAATGTAAAAACATGTATTTACACAATAAGTGCATTGTACCAAATGATGAATTAAAATGTAAGTACATAGTAGTTAAGGCCACTTAATAAAAAGTGGGACCATGTTTCTGGTATGTTGTATGTTTGACAAAAGTTATTTTAACCCTAAATGATGTGTGTGTGGAAGCCCACAATTTCTGGAGTGCAGAGGGAATATTATTTAAAATATTTTTTTTTCAGCTACAGTACTGTATGTTCATCAGATTACACTGTTTAATGACACTCTTCTTATGAACGCTATGCTGCAAACCGGACTGGTTTAAACTACAAGACTACTCTGCTGAGAGATAAGCAGATGCATGTGTGTGAGGAAATATCATATATTGGTTAAATAATACTACTACTACTACTACTACTACTAATAATAATTGCAGTATCCATCAGATGAGGCATGTTACAGGATCATTCTACTGCCCTTTACTGTCACTGTCAAGGACAGTGGAAGGATGGCATTTCATGATTTAAGTTTAATAAAGTAACATATATTTTGCCATTGTGTGGTAACCGTTTTATAAACGCAATAAGCCCTGTGAAGCCGTGGTTTACAGTGATGTGTGCCTAACAACACCCCTTAGCTGTTCTAAATTCACTGTAAACCCCAGCTTCATGGGGCTTAGTGCTTTAATTGGACTGAGAGTCTGAACAGGGCTTGAGTGTGTCAGATAAAATAGACAAAATGTGCAGAGCCATAGGTCCCAAGGACCAGTAATGAACCACTTATCTCTAGAATGTGCTGTGCTGAGGAAGATAATTAACTTACTAGGAAAGCAGTTCAATTTACTGGTATTCAGTGTTAGCAGCTCAAGCAAGGCAATATTAGTTTCTTTCTGCATTTTTTTTTTTATTGCTGTGTAATTTTTTCGCATCACCAGTATTATACTTATTACCGTTAATTTAATGAAAATTATTTGGTTACTGACACAATGCATTTTTCACTCATCCCCCCCCCGCCTACATAAAGCTAGTTGTATAGAGGTGTAGCTCAATGGATTGTGGCTTAGAAGTTTTATTTGAAGCCATTAAAGATCTTAAAGACCTTTCAAGGCAAAACATGCAAATATAGTCAAAAGAGATGTGCAAATCAACATACCAGGATCCCAAGCCAGAATGGGGTGAACTGCTCTGCTGAGGTGGGTGCATCTGATTGCACATTCATAGGAATACCAAACATGAATAGACCTGTACCCATCATCACCAGCACAACCTTACACGAGACATATGAAATATGAACATAAAATCAATAATAATCAATATGCAATATCAATATTGCCTATGTAATCTTAATAACAGGAGGGAAACTCCAATAGACTAATACCATTAGGCAGAGAAACCTAGTGAAAACTGGCTCTTTTTTTTTTACATGTGGAAGTTGTCACAAGTGATCTCTATAAGGGTTTGAGTGAAAAGTACAAATACACAAATGCTTGTTTTTCTTACTTTTTCTTTTCTACAAATAAGAATCCATAAGAAACCAGAATAAAAAATCGTAACTTTATTTTCCCTGTATACGTGTGTTAAAGCGATGTGTGGGGGGATGCATATGCCTATGCAGAAAGTGACTATGTAAACTAAACATCCTCTGAGAAACATTCACTGGAGTAAATGTGAGAAAACTAGCCTTGGTTTCCCCTGCATTGCATTAGAGGTCTGCATTGAATTCAGTGATGTCATCATCCAGCTCAGTTCAGTTTAAATAGTATCTGTGTGGGACCCGACCGGATTTTTTGCTCCGCGGGATTAAATTCCCGAATAAAACGCGGTAGCAGTCGCTAACTCTGGTGTAATTTGAATGGGAGCAGGCGGTCTAACAATATCCCGTTCCCGACGTCCATTTAGAACAGCATATCTGCGCTTTATTCTTATTGACCACCGGTACAGCTTGCGCTCAGGACTGTTATGCACGCGCTGCACGCATGCTTTAAACGTCACGCGTTTTATTTGCGTGGTCTGTGCGCAGCATGTGCATAACGATGCTCAGAGCAGGCTGTACCTGTGGTAAATATACGGCCCTCAGACAGAACAGGCAGGTTGTCGATGAGTGACAGAGCAGAATAAGGATGGAGCAAAGTGTGGATGCGCTGTCCTTGAAGGACATTCAACTCAGTTTTGTTTATATTTTGCTTAGCCTATAATTTTAAATGAAAGATGTCCTATTTATTTATTTTTCTCTGCGACACTTTTCCTACTGTTTAACAGAAAAATGTCAAACGAATTTAGTATTTTGACAAGACAGATAAAAATAGCTAGTAGGCTATTTTTGTACAACCTACATTTTTATTTGTTTTTCTCTCTCTCTGCGACACTTTTTCCCTATTGTGTTGTCAACGTTAAACGGAAAATGTGGCTATAAAAATGTGGAGTTCTGAAATTGTAAGGGTCTCATTTTTCACTCTATGAATGTATATAAAAATAATTTGACAAAACTATTCTTCTGCCTTAGTGTGCTATACTCTACCTCTTGCCTGTATGCCCGAGTAATCACCTAGAACACCATAGCAATAGTCTGCCTAGTGACCACCTGCCTGCCAATGCTTTAACAACCACCCTGAACACGCTAACAATCACATTCAACACACTAGCAACCGGTTAGGAACCAACTAGAACACCGTATCTGTCTGTCATTAATGCTGCGTAAGCACTGCTTCAAACCTTCAAACCTCAAGACTGTATACTGTATCCAATCTCAAAGCCTTTTCTTTTTCTGTCTTCCAGTCAATTCCAAGCCATTTTTCATACTCATTCAAAAAGAAGTAATTTCAGCTAACTGTAACTGTGGTAATCATGTAATACATGGGCATGTTGTGATCAAAAGCAAGCAAGTAATCAAACAGTGATAAAAGATCAGTACGAAAGCTTGTCAAATACCTGCATGTGTCTGTGACAGAACCACCAAGATGAAAACAACGCAGTTGTGCAACAGGCCAGGAAAGAGACACATGAGAAGAAAACAGTGGGAGGGAAGAATATGGGGCAGTCACTACAGGATGTTTGGGAAAAGAGGTCAAATCTGTGCAAAATGCTCAGAAAACAGAAACAATGGGCAACTTCATGAAGAGAAAGAAAGAGCAGAGCAGAACTGTGAAGCACATTTCAGTACTGTAAGGCATTCCTCAGCTAAATGTGAAAGATTCAGAATGTTTTGGCAAGAAAGAAACATGAGGATTGGTAGGAGAGATGTTATGGTAACTGTTAGAAAGAAAGGAAAGGAATGGGAAAGCAGCTCTTGAGAGCTCCCAAAAGATAACAGCTGGTTCAAATGACAAACTATCCGGATCCAGATGTATCTCACTCTGCTTTACTAAGTCCAGTTTGTGAGTCTCATTTACATTTCCATAAATTTAGATTTTGAAGTAGCCTACTTTTATCAGCAGCCATATCACCCTGCAGCCCAAGACTGGTTGCCCACTGAAGCTAAGCAGGGTTGAGCTGGTCAGTACCTGGATGGGAGACCTCCTGAGAAAACTAGGTTGCTGCTGGAAGAGGTGTTAGTGAGGCCAGCAGGGGGTGCTCACCCTGCAGTCTGTGTGGGTCCTAACGCCCCAGTATAGTGACGGGGACACTATACTGACAAAAAGCA
>NW_015636526.1:17131-24400 GCF_001515625.1 Sinocyclocheilus rhinocerous
TCATGTAAAGCGCTTTGAGTACCCAGAAAAGCGCTATATAAATGTAACTAATTATTATTATTATTAATTATTACTTTGAAACTTGTCTTTTTTATCCATTGTTTTGTTTTCTCATTGTCAGACAGGGTGGGAGTTCCCAGAATTCCAGTTATCATCACTAGCGCTACATGCCAGTGTGCTGATGCTTCTTCCAGCTCACTTTTCAGATCCCCAGTGAAGACCTTGTCTCCTAGACGACCACCGGGACAAGACCACAGGAACCAGATGATTCCTCTGCACAATGTGACTTTTTACTATTGTCCTTTTGCAATATTGACACACTATTTTCCTATTCAGTACTGTAAAGTTGATTTGGCACAATCTGTATTGTTAAAAGCGCTATATAAATAAAGGTGACTTGACTTCACTTTAGAACAGTTGAATGCCTCCCAAGGCCTCTCTTAGTGTGATATTCCCAGTGTTTAGTGCAATATCTTATAAATTAATATTACACATAATATTGTCTCCAACTACAAGCCCATTAATTTCAAGCTTCATTTTTTTTTTCAAGGATTTTCACAAATGTAAGATGTGTGTTCTATATTCCAGATTTTTTTTTTTAAGTTATTCGATTGCTTTTGTGAAAACAGACTGAAACATAAGTCACTATTTGAATCTGTCAGCTGGCAGTTCTGATGTACTGTATGCATCATATAACTGCAGCAACAAGAGTGTTAAATAAACAAAATGTGCAGAGCTTTGGGTGCCCAGGACCGGAGCTGAGAACCACTGATCCTATTCTCCTCCCACTGTAAACGCATAAACAAACAAACAAAATAAAACACACCATAGAGTGCTGCACGGATATTGGTAACACTTCATTATTACTTACAATTCAATTCTAATTTCATTACTTTCATTTCAATAACTAACAAACATTATACACTATAAAGCTTAACAGATCGTTAGTTATTATATACTCACATAGCTAGACATATGAGACAATGTGCTTTAATGTTTATAAGGAACTTATTAAACTATTGATTAACAGATCATTATTTTATGTAAATTGAAATGCTTTATTAAACTTCATTATCATACTAAATTTCATATCATTAAACTTTCAATTCATATGATTATGCACTCTTTAACAATCTTCAAAGGATTTTGACAGATGGTTTACAATAATTAAAAGCTTCATGAATAAACCATTAACAAACATTATAGTAGCAAAAGCGTTGCGCATTAACAAAAGCTTTTGATCACATTGTATAACATCTTTTAAAATCATTTGTGGATTTTCAAGAGGTGTGTGATCATATGAATCGGAAGTTTAATGACATTTGTAAGCATTTTAATTTCCATGAAATATTGATCTGTTATTAGTAAACTTTGACAAACACATTATCTCACATTAAAATCTATATTAACTAATGATCTGTTAAGCATTATATAATGTTTGTTAATGATTTAATAATGAAAGTTATTATAAAGTGTTACTGACATATTTCCGTAGGCAAAAACCTGTTACATTTCAGCACTTCCGGAAACCACATACTTCCCTACTATATAGTAGGCAAAAAGCAGTAGGTGAACGAATAAGTATGTCCGAATCCATAGTATTCATAAAAGAGTAGGTGAGAATTACCAGCGTGGTGTACTACTTCTCGCGTGCTTATAGTTACGTCTGAATATGTCTACTTGCCTACTATATACTTTTAGTAGTGCATAGGATATCTAAGTCCACTAAAGGAGGGAGGTAATTTTCTCATCTGGCTCCTAAACTCTGGAATAGTCTTCCTGATAATGTCTGGGGCTCAAACCCACTCTCTCGGTTTAAATCTAGATTAAAGACACATCTCTTCAGCCAAGCATTCGCATAATGAATCTCAATCTCACCCTTGTTCCCGGTTAGATCAGATAAAAGTCACAAACATACTTTTTGCTTGAAATGTTATGAACAGCAGCTACGCTAATTCTTTTCTATCTGGCTTTCTGTTCCTCCCCCGGGATGCCCATCTCGAGGTATCTAGAGATTACACCAGCTCCAGCGTGGATCCAGCCTCATAGAAAGACTTCAGATGACCCAACACCTGTGAAGAGATGATGCTTACCCCTGCGAGGACCCCAGATGACACCAACTTGAATCGACATGCACAGCTGCCAAAATTTCTCTATATTTTAATCATTATGATCACACTTGTAATAATCGCTTTAATGAGCTTCTGCCAGAAATTAATTCATGTTAGCTAACTGTATGATTCTATTATCTTGAACTGTTCATTTGTGAAATGAACATTACTTGGACACTTTCACTTCTGCTTTGTAATGTAGACACATGCATTTTCTGTAAAGCTGATCTGATCTGTATTGTGAAAAGCGCTATACAAATAAATTAGAATTGAATTGAATTGAATTATATAGTAGGGGAAAACAGTATGTGAGGAGAGTAGTATGTCCGAAACCTCAGTATTCATAAAAGAGTAGGCGAGAAATCCCCGGATGTCCTACTGCTTCAGCCAGATTCTCCCTGCGTTTCATTCGGAGGGGCTCATCCCTACGTTCTAATCATTTCAAAGGCTTTACCCTCCGGAGTGAGAGCTTTGAAGGGATGATGGGTGCAGGGTTTTTTTTTTGGAATGCACTTCTGCGTCACCTAAACGAGACCCCCAATTGTCTTTTACATTAAATAAACTGTATATTTGAATATGTAATATAATGTAATGTAATATGTATTTGTAATGTATATTGTGTCTATGTATTTGAAACATTTGAATGGACTGATAAAGGAAGCTGTTAAGTATTTTTGTGGAAGTACAATGTCGTTTTGACCATAATAATGTACCAAATCTAACTCGTATAAATACAGTACATACATTTATAGGTGAAGTCGAACTCTGTGACGCCAAACAACTTCCCTGTGCAAAGTATCATGGGAGCCCGAAGTGTCCATCAGTTGTACCCTTCGAAATCCTTCATCCCGAAGGGCCCTTTGAAGTGGCCAGTTTTGAGCACTTCGGTTTGGAACGACCCTTCAATATGGCGGCCATGATTGTTTACACTCCGAAGTGCCCTTCAGAGGGCGATATATCCCCTATTTTGTATGATCTGAACTGTCCACAGACTGGTGTGAGCACTGAAGATTCGGTAACACTTTCTATGAAGCCCGTATTTATAAAACATTATAAGGGTATTCTTAAGGCATTATATTGAATGAATAATGCATTATAAAAAAACCTTAATATGTTGCATCATCTCATAAATAATCATATAACAGTTTTAATGTATTATAATACTTACTTATTTGTGGTTATAGCTTTTAAGAGTATGATGATTTAAAACAAACAATGAACATGTTGCATCCACTTAAGTTACAATGAATTATATTTCCCATAGTTATATTATATTATAAGTCTCATATCTTGCCATTGTTTAAGATCTGCATAATAACTTAGTACATCTTTTACGTTTTTACTGTAAAATGACAAATACAAAGTCTTCATGAAAACATCCAAAAGGCTTTATAATGCGGTCATATTATTTATAAGTGGTCTTTGTCTGCTTTAACTAAAGTAACTTCACACAGAAAATCAGATATATCAGATCAGATGAATGTGTACACATTTGCTTTGAACTATTTTTATTGTAATATCAGTATGGTTATTTTGATGGTATCCATTAGACAACTGTTGATGAGTAACTTTGCAACTACATGTCAACTAGCGGTCATTGAGTATTGGTAGTATGTCTGCTAAATATCTGCTAAGACTTTATTTTATATATATATATATATATATATATATATAGTGATACTTTGAGATAATGATTCATAAATTAATTTAAATATTTATAAAGTGATGAATATTGTGTGAATATGAGTGGTGTAATGTACAAAAACACCCACACATGAATTGTAAAACATGAATTGTAAAACGTTTTAACCTGTGTAACATGAATGTTTGGAGCAGACACAGCAGCAGCCAGATTGTTCTTCCACACTTGCTTCAAGGTTGTGGGGTTCAGGGGGGCCATCATCATGGTCTTCCTCATCATCTGACTCAACGATGTCCCCATTGAGAAGAGCGAGATTGTGAAGCACAGCGCAGCAACAACCTCAGTCATGTCGGTAGGGCCATGTTTTCAGCAGGCCAAAGGCTCGCTCTACTATGCTTCACGCACAGGAGTGCTTGCTGCT
Source organism: Sinocyclocheilus rhinocerous (assembly GCF_001515625.1). Taxonomy (NCBI): domain Eukaryota; kingdom Metazoa; phylum Chordata; class Actinopteri; order Cypriniformes; family Cyprinidae; genus Sinocyclocheilus; species Sinocyclocheilus rhinocerous. The sequence goes on from NW_015636526.1 coordinate 21,306, forward strand.
GAAACGAGCCGCACAGGGTTCTGTAAGGCTCTCTGTATGGGCTGATGAGGCAGATGGGTCTCTCAGGCAAGGACAGCCTCGATGTCCCTCTTCCATCATGATCAGATTCAGTCTGACTGCAGCAATGAGGGACGTGATGGACGGCAGAGACAGCTGAAGGTGGGCACGGTGGTCAGCTGCAGAATTGGCACAGCTGTGTTGAGATGGCAGTAGGATGTGGGATTCCTAAATTTGAGTAAATCTTGTTTCATGTGTTGTTCACTTGTAATGTATTTATTTATTGTGGTGCTTACTTTTATTCATTCTTTTTACTCATTTATTCATGTTTCCTATTGTTGTCAGTAAATAAAATATGATTATTTAATTAATTTATGCATTAACTCATTGCTTGACTGAAAATTGAGCTGTATTCACCTTGGCTGCATTTGTCCACAATAATATATAAATAAAATAGTATTAGACACACATATCTAATATGGTAATTCAGACATTGAAAAATGTATTTACAGATGAGAGCATGAGTGTAAAGTGGATAATTATTTGATGTGCTTTGTTAACCATTTATTGCGCTCACGCTGCATGTGGTATTCGGGAGATCATGTATAGCCTATTATTAGCCCATGTGTAGTATTAATTTATTGTGTAAATGTAACTTTATTCAGTTGTTAAAGTTATTTGAATTTTTTATTTTTTTTTTCAGATTTAAATATGCCTGCGCATGCGTGCAAAAAGACAAAGTGCAACAGAGAATTAAGTGTATAATAAGTTAGCCTAAAAATAGATCTTTCATGATGAATTTTGGTCAATGCGCTTTAAAATGATGAGATGAGATGTCCGTAATTTTGCTTTCAAATTAATTTCATAATAAAAAGTTTGTTATATAGTTTTGTAAAGTCTTAGGCTACTTAACAGGGACAAAACATTAATGAAGCATGCAAACAAGACATTACGGACAATAGACTGAACGGGCGCTTAGAAGATGAAAGAAAACAACATTAAAGAGTCTCCTACAAAAAAAAAAATAAAAAATCACATTTCATTGTTTTAGAAATATTTCATAGATCTCAAAGGGAAGAAGAGATGTCATTCTCGAATTTTAAATATATTAATTTAGCTGAATATGACTTTAATCCTGTTAATCATGGTTTTGATTAAAAAACCATGGTTACTGTGGTAAAATCATGGTTTTGCCTATAGTAATCAATACGGTTCTGGGTGACCAGAACATTTTTCTTATTGATCAGTCTTTAAATACTATTTGTAGCGATTAGAGTCTCCTACAAAAAAAAAATAAAAAATCAAATTTCATTGTTTTAGAAATATTTCATAGATCTCAAAGGGAAGAAGAGATGTCATTCTCGAATTTTAAATATATTAATTTAGCTGAATATGACTTTAATCCTGTTAATCATGGTTTTGATTAAAAAACCATGGTTACTGTGGTAAAATCATGGTTTTGCCTATAGTAATCAATACGGTTCTGGGTGACCAGAACATTTTTCTTATTGATCAGTCTTTAAATACTATTTGTAGCGATTTTCAATATTTATAACTGCCTGCAATGCTTGTGGGCATATAATGCACACTCATCCAGGCCACCAAACCTACAGTAGAAACCACAAACCTATTTTTAACCCTATTTTTTAATTAATAGATTATACTTTGTAACCATCACGTAAAGATTACTGTGGTATATACACTGCAGATTTTGTTTGGCCATAAATCCGCAGTGCACTATCATAGACGCTCTTCATGATTTGTGAATTCATGTGACACTGTCCTCCGGTCCGAAATCAAGAATATATTCTCTGTGATGGAATGGCACTGGCTTTAGCATAATCATTGTCCTGATTCATCCTGATTCAACTCATTTACTATCCTTATCCAGTCCTACGCAAAGCATGCTGGGAACTAGAAATCCACTGCCCAGTTTTCAAAGTTATCAATACTATTTCATTAAGTTACTATGTGATGATCACCATTATTATGTCAAAAGAAATCAACAATGTTTGTAAAAGGTTTAATTAAATCAATAAATTAGATTTCTAATTCGCAACCATGCATTTATATTAGTTGTGGTAATAGGCCTCCTAAATCACTTTTTAGAGTGTATATATCAAGTCCACACTGCCTGATTGTTTATATTGTTGTCAGATGTAAATTATTCTATTGCCCAGCTTTAAACTGCTATATGTGAACAATTAGGCATTAAGATTTCATGAGACAATGTCAATGAATTTCTCTAAAGCTGCTTTGAAACAATGTGTATTGTGAAAAGCGATATAGAAATAAAATTGTCTTCCACTTTCACAAAAACAAAACAAAACAAAAAAAAACTTTATTGGCATACATCTTATTACTTATAAAATTTAATAAAAAAAGTAAGCCTATACTACATTTGCTTTTGTCAAGTCATCTTAAAAAATGCATTATACCAATTTTCCTCTTCTAATGAGCTTCAGAATTGTTTTTCACCATCACGAGACATTTTATGTTTTTATTAGCCCTTTAAACAGGCCAATGAAAAAAAATCCTCTGATACCATGAGTAAACGTTTTCCACCTTTTTTTTCATCTTTGAAATAGCACTTGTGCATCTGTCAGCCAAATTATGTGGCATCAATAATGGTTCTCTTTTGAATGTTTGGACAGATTAATTTAATATCACCATTTATTTGATTGCATTTTGCTGCTTTGTATAAAATGCTTCACTAAATGATGCTGACTATCAGGCAGGTTGTTTCTCAGCAGTTGTGAACTTGATGTATCAGCATGAGCAAATATCTAATGCTACTACAAGAATAATACTGGTCCACCGTGGACACACAAGCATAAGCATGTGCCTAGAATGCACATTATATCCAGCCCTAAGTGTCAGAGCAGCTAGAGCAGTTCACCATCAAGCCACAAGAGGACTGTCTTGTTCTCAGATTTCTTGTCTGACCAGTGTTCTATTTTATTCTCAATAGCATGGCTTATTTAAGGGACTTATTATGGCACTAACACTCATTACTGTTTTGACTGTTTTATGCTGGTTTGGACTTGCGTGTGTGTGCGTGTGTGTGTGTGTGTGTGTGTGTGTGTGTGTGTGAGTGT
>NW_015636526.1:24592-43585 GCF_001515625.1 Sinocyclocheilus rhinocerous
TGTGTGAGTGTGTGTGTGTGTGTGTGTGTGTGTGTGTGTTTTATCACAGCATATAAATCTGCTTATCATGTGTGCCTGGAATGTAAAATAAAATTAATTAATTAATTAAATAAACAAACAAACAAATAAATACATACATATATAAATAAATAAAGTTGATAAAATATATTTTCTCCCAGACAGTGTACATTTCAATCCAAAACCGTAAATTTGCTGGTTTTCAATAATAATTTTATTAAAAACTGCATTAAAATATTTGATCAGTTGACAAAAATACAAGCAATTTTTTTAATATATATACAAATACAAAAATTACATTATATGAATTTAAATTGACAAGAAAAAATAAACCATTCTGTTAGAACGGTTAGGAGTCATAAAACCACAAAACAGGAGCTTCTGGAATATTGCCATTCTTTATTAAATGTACTTGTATTCTCTGTAACGTGTTGTCAAAACGCTCATAATACTCCACTACTGGTCACCTCTGTGCCTTGAAAAATATCTTGTAAATTACAGTAACACCAGTCTGTTTTAGCATGCATTAACAATCCTAGCTTGAAATTAGCATGTACATGTCTCCTGAACAAATGCTAAATTTTGGTTGACATCTTCTTGTGCAGAAAATTAGTATATAGTGTATTTTTTTTCTCTATTATTGTGTTCAGCATGTAACTATAAATAATCTTTAACTGAAACAACATATGCAAGCAAGTAAGCAAGTTTTTTCTCTATACCTCTATTGATGTGCACATCAGAAAATCTGTCACATCACATATTAATCCAAAATCACCGAAAACACATCCACTGCCGTCTTTACCATTTCCACACTTTATTTTGTTTAAATTGCACAAAAATCAAATCTGGAAACATGCTGGCGTCCTCTGAGCTTTCATCCAGAAAGTAAGGCTTCTAACTACAGTATGCTAAATTTGTAACACTGTATTTCTAACTGTGTGGTAATGCACTTACTCCTTGGATTTTTGGTGATATTCCACAATTTTCATCTGTAGGCCTGGTTCAGTTACGTGGTTGGGAGTTGAACTCATTGCAGATGTTGTGAATAATCTTTGTCAAAACGCTCATAATACTCCACTACTGGTCACCTCTGTGCCTTGAAAAATATCTTGTAAATTACAGTAACACCAGTCTGTTTTAGCATGCATTAACAATCCTAGCTTGAAATTAGCATGTACATGTCTCCTGAACAAATGCTAAATTTTGGTTGACATCTTCTTGTGCAGAAAATTAGCTATAAACAAAGAAATTATTACTATATATATATACTTGTAGAGGTTGTCAAACTCATCCATAAAGAAAGAGTGGTCTCTGTCGGGGTCGGTGGCGATGTATTCCAGATCGTCCTGTATGGCCCAGGCTATACCAATGGAGTACGCGATCACACCTGGTGCATGAGATACGGGAGAGTACAATACTTCAAAAATGTAGGTAGCGCTGGTCTGGAAGTCAACTTCCATCACATCTGTAGACACTACAGACACCATAAATACATCCTCTAAAAGAGGTAGTTTTATCATTGAATTTCTAGCTACGGTGTATTCTGCCGTTTAATGTGATTTACTCATGTTTCTGGATCTACATCCTGGAACAACATTCCTATAGAGCAGTCACTGACTGCTCCAGAAACGACCACAGGTGCTGACCTAGGGACCTACTGCGTTCCACCGCACTCACCTTTACGATGTACCGCCAGCGCCGGGGCCCTCACGTCATCGTAGGAGCGTCCGTCCGTGATGACAATCATGATCTTGCGCTTGTTGGGTTTGGATTTGCTGAACAGTTGATCTGCAGCATATGTGATGGCGGCTCCCGTGCTGGTACCTCCGCTCCAGTAGTTTATATGCTTGATAGCGTTCAGCAGATCAGCTTTGTTGTTGTGTTGACCAAAAGCAAACTCAAGCCTCTGCTCATACGTGTACTGTATGATTCCTACGCGCGTATCCGTGTCCGAGATCTCAAATTCCTGCGTCACGTTTGCGACGAACTGGAGCACGGTGCGGAAGTTTCCGGTTCCCACGCTGCTGGAGCCGTCGATGACGAAGGCAATGTCGTTGGCATTAAGGCAGGTCTTACTGCACACCAGGCGGTCTGTGTCGCACACGCGCTTCACCAGAGACTGCACTTCTTTGCGCAAGGCGAACCAGCTTGAGATAGAGAGCGAGAAGAAACCATTGGTTCTGCACACTGCCTACAGACCAAAACAAGAAATAAAGTTCCCTCTGTGTCCCCAAATTGCCATGAAATTCCGGTATGTGTACACCCCACCTTAATCAATATTGATACCTTGTCAACAAAGTTGGTCTCCATCACGTTCTGTTTTTCATTCTCATCTGGGCCCTCGATGGTGACAAAGAAGATGTTGATGCCTGACTCTCTGGCCAGACGTGAGGCCTCCTCCACTTTGTCAGTGGGCCAGCCGTCCACCAGAACCACAGCCACATTGGGCGCCCCACCTCTGTTCCCATTAGCATCACTGAAGAAATGCTTGTTGATGTAGGAGAGGGCCTTCCCTTAAAGGACCACAGAGCCAGAGTCAGAACAAAACAGTTACAGTTCCATCAGCCTTCCTCCCTGAAAACACTCTCTGCTGTTTCAATTGCAGCACTGTTTCGGGTCCAGTCTCTGCCCTGAAATGCTTTCCTTAAATGCTTCCAGGACTTCAGGAAAAGGCAAGAGTGCAGCACACCACTGCTGAAAACTATCAATGCAGCAGTTACTAAAAATGCAAAGCGTCTCTTTATCTTTGTTTCCACCACTTTTAAATGTCCGTAGTAATTGAAATGCCACATGAAATGGACCCAAATGAGTACTGGGGAATGTAAGGCACACCTAAAACCTTCTGAATGTTGCTGCATTAAGGTTGCTAAAACTTACATGACTTTTGCCCAGATTTTTGCCCCGTTTTACAGTCTGCACGAGTCAATGCTGGTTACTGAAATTTGGAGTCAATCTGCAGACTTTGGTCAGTCAAAGTTGACTGATTTCAGGTAAAATTATGTAGTATATGATGGATAAAGATTGTTTAGTGTATGAATTTTTCGTTTTTTTCCCCCTCTCTAACCTTTTACAAAAGCCAGCAAATGTATGATGTCTAGTGTTTTAAAAAATCATGTAGTATCTTCCAGCTTTTAGATCAAGTGTCTGTCTCTTTAAGTGTCTCTTTACTAACGTTCACTTTTCACTATCATTTATGCTTAATGTATTTTAATCAGCCAGTGTTTTGGTGATTTTTAGTGGATGTATCAAGTCAGATATTGTGCATGTCTTTAGTGCCCACGTAGTTTTTGGGGTCACTCCAGCCCTCAGGGATTTCAGAGTCCAAACAAACAGGTTTGTGTAAATCATATACAGAAGATGAAGTGCTACGGTACTGATTAAACATCATCCAACCAGATAATGTTGTGTCCTCAGGCTATCTTTGACTTTATAGCTCTGCTAGAGAGGGCAGCTGCTTTTTTACAGGATTCCACTGTTATATTAAAGTGAGACACTATCTATAACACAAACCATACAACCAATGTGAAAAGTAATCTCTAGGTTGGATAAACCTCAGGCATTTGGTCAGCTTGCACAACAACACCACAGAGTGGCACCAGCCCTGTAATTTAGCCACAGTTGCCAGCTCAGATTTAGATCTAATTTGGAACTGAGATGTGCAAACAGGGTGAAATTCAGTGACACCATGTGACGACTTCTACTCTTTGGCCTTTAGGGTATAGTCCAGGGTTATTCACTCACCTACATTGGACAGACCGCCCTTCTGGACTATTTTGCTGATGGCAGGCTTCAGATCCTTGGAGCTGGAGAATTGTTTTAGACTGAATTCTGTGACTGGATCATCCCTGGATCAGAAATGAAATGTTGACACGTTATATCAGGGTGATCTACGTGTACATGTATGTTTTGGTACGTTGGGTACATACTAAAATGCATAATATGAATGTAATTATAAAGCATGGAGCTTAATTTAGATATGTGCAAATGTGCCACTATAGATGACTGAGTTCATTGAATAATATATCTAAATTAAATCATGCTATAAGTTCCTTAAATTCAAAATTGTATGAACACCGAAGGATTCATACACATGTATACACATGTGATGTTCTTGTGTAAATGTGTTTTCATTTTAGACAATGTCAGTATATTGATACGCTATGTTTCAGTGGCTATCCAAATGAGTGAAAATGTATGTATGCTAAAACCAAATTTTACATATGAATATCTACCAAAACTATAATGTTGGTTTTATGTGACAGTCCCTCACTTGTTCTTATTAGTATTTGAGTGTTTTCTGGCACTGGGACACACTATTACCCGTATTGAATGATGCCCATCATGGGTCCAGCAACACCCACATTAATGACCTGAGAAACTTCCACAAGGAAGTCTTTCTGAATCTTAAAACGGCGTTTCCCAATGCTCCAGCTGCCATCCACGAGGAATGCAATATCAACTTTACAGTCTACAAAGACAAGATGAGAATAAAATGAGAGTCATGAAAGGAAGTGAATAATAGTCTCATAATCAGTGACAGTTTTGAAGGAGCATGAAGGAATGTTCAGTCGTGCCCTCGTGCGCTGAAACCTGAGAGATGAGAGGATGTTACAATGACATGTCAGGAAAATCCTGTACCTTATCTATAGTACATTAAAGAACTATTTGTATGACCATATATTATCAAGTCCAAATTTAAAATAAAATTATTAGCCTATATAACTGAAAAAAAGGGCTTTAATGGGGGAAAGGCTATAAGACCCTGGTACTGGATTTTGCTGATCAAGTTACTTCACTTTTGATTGCAAACCATGTAATAAACATGTAATAAAGCAGGATGATGATGTGTACATTTTTCTTATTTTGATTAAAGATCATATTTTTTTTTCATTTAGTACTGCACTTCAGAAGCTACATAAATACATACATGTTTCCCAGAAGACAAAATAAGGACAATTTACCCTGATCATCCAATTCAAAAAGTTTACACCCTCCAGCTCTTAATGCATCGTGTTGCCTTCTTGAGCATCAGTAAATGTTGAATGAAATGTAAATGTTTTCCTCAGTTTGAAAAGATGGATCTCAAAATCATACAGTCATTGTTGGAAAGGTTTCAGATATACAGAAGATGCTGGAAAACCAAAGAATGTGCAGGAGCTGGAGGATTTTTCTGAAGAACAGCAGGCAGTTGAACTATTCAGGACAAACAAGGGACTCATGAACAACTATCACAAAACAAAAAACAGTCCAGGAAATGACACAATATTAAAATTTATGTAAACTTTTGAACGGGGTCATTTTTATAAATTCAGTTATTATTTTGTCTTGTGGAGTATATATACGCATCTGTTATGTGAAATAGCTTATTCAAGACAGTACTAAATAAAAAATAACATGCAATTTTCATGATACCAATTTTCATGGTAATAGCATGTTGAGGTCATAACATAGTATTGTGCAAGGAACCACAAGAAAATAAGTCTTTATTAACACTTTACCGGCCATTGACAGAATTTTCTGGCTTCCGTGTTTTTGCCGTTTTATGGTAGGAGGTGCTATTACATATTTTCTGAAAGAGTACTCAATCTCTGGATCAAACCCAGCAAGCGACTCTGTGACAGTAATCACAAACTAAATAATATACATCATGCAATCATAAAAAAAAAAAAAAACATCCTGTATTCAGTCATAGTTTCTGAAGCAGGGCTATATAGCAGTATTGTGCACTGTGAGGAAACTGTGGGCTTTCATATACAAATGTGCTTGTGCCTTTGACACACCTCTGGTGTGCCTCGTCTCAGATGGAGGCTTGTGGTCTTCTGGCTCAGGAGCTGAAAACAGAAATCATGTACTCACGAATCAGGCCTCTGTTTTCACAAAGACACAGTGACTCACAGAGATGCTGACCCCTCCTCACTACAGTTACACAACCAGTAACATATTCACTGGAGGTGTGCCCACAACTCCCGATTTCACGGCGTGATGTTTTGAAAAATATACAGTAAAGATGGGGGCCTGACAAATGCTTAATTTTTTTCTCATTAATCCAGGCATGATTTGTATTATAGCATGTACTAAATGAGTACAGATACTCTTTTTGGTGATTGCCCCATAAATGTATTATTCCAAAATGAAATGAAAATACTTACGATACTGTCCAGAGTTATACAGCCAGTGCTCATACTCAGTGTTATCAGGCCTTGGGTCAAGAACTGCAGAATAGAGGCAGCATTTGCAGGAACAGTTAGATCAGCATAGTGCATTATGGAAAATATACCCATAATGCCCGTGTGAATGCGTCAGCAAAAAAAAAAGAAAGAAAGAAAGAAAAAAAAAAAACCCTGACCAATCAAAGGCTGTAAAGAAGAGTACAAAACCTGTAGCTTACCACCTATTCTCTGACATTGATGAAGAAGTTAGTCATAAAGCTCCAGCTACAGCAGAAACACATGGTGCTCTGAATTGATTTTGAGTTTTTGATATCATATGGGTTGCACATTGGCATGGACTTTGATACTAACTTGAAAGCTAGTGGGATGGCCTATTTAAACCGCATAAAGGAATAAGCGCAGTGTGAAAACGAGTAGCAGATATTGTAGGAACCTGTGTACATTGATTTGATGCTATGGTGATATCAAAAACAGACATGTGCTATGCATACTATGAAGCCATAATTCAGTTGTATGGGTTTCTTTTTATTCTCCTCTGGTACTACCGTGGACATATAACAACAGTACATGAAACCCTTACCTGCGGGATCACCAGTACTCAATCTGCTCCATTTATAGCCTGTGTTTGGCATAGAGTGGCTACTATCTGAACACAGAAAGTGAGGGTAGGGTCTCAGGTCAGATTTTGATTAGCATTAATTATTATGTGTTTATGGATATTCACTTGGAAAAGAATAATTAAAATTAAATAATTTTAAATAATTAAAAGAATATTTAGTCTACGTTTATGTCTGCTTTATTGCTCACTTATGAGGGGTCATGTTATTGAACTGGACGATGAGACCTGCATAATGATTATGATACCTGTTGGTCTTCTGGTGCCAGAGAACCCATCAGGTCGTGCGTATGCAGGGTGCGGCCAATCTCTTCTTGCAAATGCTAAATAGGGAGATTGAGAAACTATTTACAATACTTTACATCAAATGGACTTTTAGAACTGAGACTTTAGAACAAAGTAACGTATATATAGCAAGGAAATATTTTATATTAATCTATTAATCATGTTTAGGTTTATATTTTGGTGAATTCCATTGATTCTTCCATGTTCCCATGCTTTATATGTGTCTGTCATTCAATATATCTGTCACGTGTATATTTAGTTCTGTTTCCTTTTTTCATAGTTTTCGCTCCATAGTTTTGTTTCCTTAGTTACCAATTGCTCCACACCTGTTTCAGTTCTTCCTGATTACCTTCCCCATGTATTTAAACCCTGTGTCTTCCTCAGTTCAGGGTCTGCTATTGTTTTGTACCTATGTGGTTGTTCTGTTCTCCCTGTGGATTTATTAAAATTACTTTCTTGGACTCATTCGTTGTGCGCTTTATACTGGATAGCACGTGACAGAATAGCAGACCCTTATGTTTTTTGTTTTTTTCCTCTCCCCGTCGAAATGGATTTACCAGCCGTCCAACTTCTCTGCCTGGAGCAGATTGACCGTTCACTGGCGGACTATACTACAGACTTTTTAGATTTGGCGCGCCTTACTCACTTCCCTGACCACTCACTTTGCGATTTTTTATTACACCAGTTTGAACGAGCGGTGTAAGGCACGCCTGCCAGTGGACGGTCCCAAGGAGAATTTCCCCCACTCCTGAGCGGATCATCGCCCAGGAGCCTGAGCCTCAATTATGCTGATTCTGCCCAGCTACTTTTCTCCTGTTCCCTCCCAGCCTCCCTCTCCGTCCTCCTCTCCTAAAACCAGCCAGTTCCTCAGCCCTGTCTCCGCTGGTTCCTGTCAGTCCCTCAGCTCACCCTCAGTCAGCGCTATCTGGGTGCTCTGATTCGCCTCGGCCTTCCAGTCTCCAGCTCTGCCTAGGTGTGAGGATCCCCTGTCTCTGCCTCCAGCCTCAGAGTCTCGGACTCCACCTCTGTCCATTCCACTCCTCCGGCTTCGCCTTGTCCCTCCATCCCTCTGTCTCCATCTGGCTCATCCTTCCCTCCGGCTCAGATTTGGCCTCTGTTGCTCCGGCTCCACCGTGGTCTACCGGATCCCCGCCTCTGCCTCGGTCGCCTGAGCCGTCTGCGCCGCCTTGGCCCTCCGGAACCTCGTTGTCACCCTGGCTCTGCGGCTCTCCATCTCCATCCTGGGCTCCTTTTCCGTCAGTCAGCCCCCTGGTGTCGCCAGCCCTACCACCACCATGGCTCCTCCCTCCAGTGACTCCACTGTGGGCCTCTGTCCTGGCTGCGTTCTGGATCTCCACATGGCTCCTCCTCCTCCTGCTCCTGGCTCCTTCCACTGTTTACTCTGCCCTGGCTCTATGGACTGTGTCCTTTCCCTTTTGCCTGCCCTTCGTCTGCCCCTCATCCTCCTTCTGTCTAGTCCACGGCACGAGGACACACCTTCCAGGAGGGGGGAGTAATGTCACATTTATATTTAGTTTTGTTTCCTTTGTAAAGTTTTTCCCTCCACTAGTTTGTTTCCTTAGTTATCAATTGCTCCACACCTGTTTCAATTCTTCCTGACTACCTTCCCCATTAAACCCTGTGTCTTCCTCAGTTCAGGGTCTGATATTGTATTTTATCTATGTGGTTGTTCTGTTCTCCCTGTGGATTTATTAAAATGACTTTCTTGGACTCTACTCCTTCGTCATGGTGCTTTATACTGGACAGCCTGTGACAATATAATTCACCCTCAGATTCAAGAAAAACAGTGTGTTCTGTCAGGTCAACTCCAGTCAGACAGTTTTGATAAAATAATCACTTTATATATCACACAAGCATTAATGGGAGTAGCCATTTTATTTTATTTTTTTTTCTGATTTTGCTAGCTGCTAATTTCATGTAATTAAAATAAAAGTAACTCACAAAAAGTGACAAAAATTGTTGAGGTATGGTCTGAAGACATGAGGTTTTAAAAGTGAGAGATCAGTAAAATAAGGAACTGGTATATGTGTGTTCAGAACAAATTAGACTGGTTTAACGCAATTCCAAAAGCACTGCTATTTAGTCCTGCAGCACTGGGACTTTTCACTGTTTGTATCACTCCGCTTACTGTCAGTCTGTGCATCAGTCAGGGGATTTTACAGTGATTCTTTCTGCAGGTGAGTGAGTCATTGAATTATTCACTTAATCGATTTGTTCAAAAACATGGAATTATTCAGAAATAAACACCACAACTGTGTGTTGCTCAGAGACACAACTGTCGATTCAGCTTTAACTTTGTTTGACAGTATTGGTTTAATTGGCAGTGGAGCATAATTAGACAAAGTAAGTGGCAATATTGTGTCTAAAAAACGATTTAAACAACGACCTGTTTATTGAACTGTTGTATTAAAGCACTGGATATTTTGTGTCTGAGATAAGTTTCAAGAATCCGTGAGGAGCATAAGAGCCTTGTTCATGCCAAATGACAGTATGCTAGTGCATGGTGTAGTCACTCATCTAAGTTGCCTTACACTTAGTATCTAATTTATAACTAGCCTTTAACTTACATGATGTCACTCTAGTAAGCTGGTAAAGCTGTAAGTAAATATAACCAAGATGTACTCGATATTTATTTATTGTCAAGTATGATTTGGGCATGTTTACTAGGGAGCCTTGCTATGTCTAAAGGTGCTAATTTCAGACAAAGCTTTACCCGATCCCTCTAATCAAAAAGAGCATTGGACTTTCAATTGTGTTGTTTGATATGTATCAGCACACATGCAAAGACATCTGCAGTTACTTACTGGGATTAGACTGCGCCGTGTGCTGCTTCCTCTCAGACTGCGGCTGTACCCGACTGAAAACTGCTTAACAATGTTAAACAGATGTAAAAATATCCAAGAGAGAAGAAAGCAAAAGCTCATGCCTGCATCGCAGCTGCTACAGAATGATGTCTGAATTGAATGAATGAGTCATGCGAACCTGAAGCTGAGGAAACATGCGGCTGTCTTCGGATCGTGATGCCCGTCTCTGGCCTGTGCACACCTGCTGTCAAAATACAAACACATTCAAGACAAGCCACATGGAAAGTCTGAGCTGATCTACCAACGTGATATACTAAGAACTGTGCCTTTCGTATATGCAAAACAGCATGTTCTGTCTTTGGGGATAGTTGTATGTGCTCCTTGTCTTCAACTATTAATTGTGGAAAACAGGAATTATATCGTCACCAACAGAGGAGGATACACTGAGGTAATTTCCACAACAGAGGTTGATTTACAGGTAATGTGTGAAACAAGCGATGTCAACAGGTAAGTCAATGAGTTCAGAGAATTTCATCAAACTTAGCTTAGATGGTAATAGCCTTTCTATCTTGCAGGTGCAGGATAGTGCAACAGGTAACCATGAAGACAGACGAAGACAAAAGACAGGACAATCCACGGGTAAGAGTTTCTAGTGAGGACTCAGGTAAATAATCACAGAGTAATGAAAATCTCTGATTTAGATCAAATTGGTGTTGGATGAATGTGGCTATTGTGGTTCACAGTCATAGCGCCACCAGCTGGCAGAAGGAAGTGTGACATATACAGATTTTGAAACAGTTTTATATTTGGATTGAAGAAACAAACACATACAAGAGAGGAATAGCTAGGAATAATGGAGGAAAACAGCAAGTGAGGTCAACACCACTCATCTAGTTCAGGAGGACACAAACAATCACCAGCAAAACCTTATACCTGTTCACTTTTAAAAAGTACTAGAGTACAACAAACCTTAAACACAACAGGCAAGCATCACAAGACAGGACACACAGTCAGAGTAATAGGAGTGTGGTTTACCTGTGTTTGTGCGAGGTGAAAACCTATTGGCATAGACGGAGCTGCCTCTAAATGCTTTAGACAAATGTAATGGTTAGAGTTTAGAGCTTGTGTTACTGACAGAGGAAGTGAGGACTACAGACAGTGTCAAAGTAAAACATACCTTGTGTAGGACCCTTTCCTTGGGCGCTCTGTGACTGTCCTACATGCAGTATTTAGAGAAAACAAATATTGAAGCACTAGATATATTCTGTTTCTTTTTCAGCTGTAACAGCAACCTTAAAGTCAACATAAAATCCTGGTCTTACTATGCAGGACTCATCAGTGAATGTTATTCTAAAAAATGAAAAAATAAATAAATTCATTAATTAAAATTCTTAAACCTTCATCAAAATATGGTAATATATTCTACCTTTGAACCAACCTTTGCTCCAACCAGTTTACAATTGTCACCTTACAATTTTATTTTCATTGAATATCTTTGTTACTCAGAAATACATCATAGTGTGGAAGTAAAATGCTGTTTCATGCTGACTTTAAAATGAATTAGACTAAAACAAGGGATTCACAGGCCAACACCATCAAACACCCCAAAAACACAGACGGATGCTACAAAAACAAAGAACCAAAGGAAAACTGCAAAAGACCATTAGTTCTGTAAACCACTAAAAACACACCCAGAGGGCCCTGAATAATATTATATGACAGCAGACAGCAGCCACAAGAACACACATGCCACGTGAGGGAGGCTTCAACATGCCTGCTTGACTTACGTGCAACAGAGCTGAAATATGGGTAACTGCTGCCTAGATCAGAAAGAAAGAGGTTGCTTTAGAAACAGAGAAAGGAAAGAGGACGGATAGAGAGGGAACCTGATCCATATCGTCCAGACAGGATGCTCATTTCAATAGAATACTGAAAAACTGACCCAAGAACAAATGGATAAAAAGCATGGCATTGATTTTACTATTATAAACTATGATTCTTTCAATTAATTAAGGCATCAGATATATAAAAGACTGTCTCACCTGCCTCGCGGACTTTACTAACAGTGACCCGTGGCATGGCTGATGTGGTAATGGGTGGGGCTGTGGCGATGGGTGTGGTCACATGAGTGGTTGTGGGCAGGGCTGCAGTGGAGCTCGGCTCTGTCGCTGGTGACACTGTGGAGTACGACGGGTCTTTGGGATCATTTTAGGAAAACATGAATGGATGATGAGCTGCTACTGGACAGTGACAATCTGGAAGATTGTGAACATGGATCCACAGATGGGACCTCCTTAGACATGCTTTCCACTTTTTGTTTTTAGAAGATCAAAGATTGGAAGTTTGAGCTACACTGGTAGAATCTAACTGCCAGGGATCTTGTTCTCATATTAGCTAGATCTCTTTGTCTACTCAGAATTTCATGCACCATTTGACAAAATAAGTAAATAAATAAATAAACTATTATTTAGCTGCTTTAAAGGCAATGATTTTACTTAAGGAAATGCAAATATTCATTCATTATTTACCAATGGTTCTTTTATTTTAACTCTTTTTTTTCATTACACAATATTTACATATCACCCCATGCCCCACATACTACATTAACCCCAATTTATGAGCGCAACATTTACATGTATGTATTTGGGAGATGCTTTCATCCTTGTATCCTACTACTTGCTTTTAGCTATTATGCATTCCCTGGGAATCGAACCCATGATCTTGGCACTGCTAGCTCCATGCATTACTGTTCGAATTAGAGGAAAGGCTTAATGACATAAAAACACTTATATGAGCATTACTTGCTGGCTAAAACCGCTTACCTGGTTTCACTGTGGTGGATCTTGATGGTACAAAGACCAGAGTGGATGCGTAGATCACCCCCTTCTTTGGTTTACCCACTGACACATAAATATAAATCCTATATTTACATCTCAGTTTACATCTAAAGTACATCTCATATGAAATTACTGTGTCTTAATATTGTGTTGGCATATTTCTCAATTTTTCAATGCTATACGGAGCCTGTTTGCAAATAGATGTAGTTGTTTTCCAACAGTGTATGTTCAGGGTAAGGTCTACACTACCTGAGACAGAAAAGGATTCTCTCCAGTTGGGTAAGGACAGAGAGCGGACACCGTTGGCAAAGCTACCCTTGTAGATCGCCTGTCCTGCCATCTTCATCACAATTACCTTTCCTCCAGAGTTAGTGATGGCTCCACTGACAACAAAATAACAGCAAAAACACCATGCATGTGAGATGTATTTACCTACGAGATCTGTAGTGATTTGGGTAGCTTTAGTAGCTTAGAGTGAATACTGAGTAAAAAATGCTAGAAATAAGTAAGAATGCTATATGCTGTGCATTGGCTGAATCAATTAAGCTGAGATATGTAACTTAAATTTGACTGAGAT
Organism: Sinocyclocheilus rhinocerous; assembly: GCF_001515625.1. NCBI lineage: Eukaryota > Metazoa > Chordata > Actinopteri > Cypriniformes > Cyprinidae > Sinocyclocheilus > Sinocyclocheilus rhinocerous. The sequence goes on from NW_015636526.1 coordinate 37,921, forward strand.
CCAATGGCAAAAAGGGCTTGATCACTTCTGAGCACGGTGTATGAAATAAGAAAATAATCCAAAGAAAATGCATGCCATCTGCCTTTTACTGGCTGCATACTGCTGTGTGAAATGTTGGCCAATTCTGACCAAATTATTAGAGGAACAGGAGATCATGGAGAGAGAGAGATCTAGGATATGATGCAGACCAGATACCCAACAGCCAACATCTCCCACATGTGCACTGACTGATACACCACAGCAATTGATAAACTAACACAACCTCCCCAGCCAACATTATTTGTTGAGGAGGTGCGCACATTTTGTGCAGATTTCCCTTTCATCCACCCGTGTTATTCTGATCATTTATCAAGTTTTATAGGGTCAGAACTTGACCATTAAAGCCTTCATCTAAATTCTCTTACTCTCTAAAGCCTCTCAGCATGTTGTGATTACACTTAACAACCATGAAACAGATGACTGACGATCAGACGCTCACAAAGCATGGAAGGCTGTGAAAGATTTCTAAAGACATCTTCTCCCTTCCTGAGGTAGATCCATAGCCTCATATACAGGATTCCCATTCTCTCTGACCACTGAAATGTTCTGAAAAATCTCTGATAAAGCTGCTTGTTGCACTCCAACAACTACTAGAGTTGCAAGAACCTCCGCAGTTGCAAGAGCTGGATTCATGTGGGGTAACAATTTTTGAGTTTGATGCACATTTTTGCAAATTTGTGCAAAGTTTGTCTCAGTTTCTTTTCAATTAGTTAACAACTTCTGATTTCATCTAGGGAATTCAAGATTTTGCATAGTAATTGTCATTTTTCCTAATACTCATCATACATTAACACCAGGTGAACACTGGGTCTCACAGACTGCAAAATGTTTGAGCTCACCTGTGAATGGCAGCATTGCAGATACTGGATATGGAGGCAAATACACCCGTCCCATACACTTTCTCCTTGGTCTCCCTGCAGTTAGCTGGACACTTAACAATAAACTCTGGGAGACTGATCTTCCCAGCCCGCATATCACATTCTATTGCTGGCACAACTGGAAAAGCAAAGGCAATGTCAGAAGAACATAATGTAGTGGAAAATGTCTCAAACATGCATATTACAATCAGCATAATTATTGCAGCTACCTTGTTTTGGCTTTTTGTTCTTGCCATTGGGCTTTGCTCCACTGGAAGTCAGCAGAAATGCTAGGAACATAGATCATACAGAACATAATACAAATGCAAGTTACGACACAACATAATCTTCATGTGGACTATTTGTAAACAACGGATAGAGGGGTAAACAACTGCTTGAGCAGGTACAAATGCAATAAAAACCTGCATTAATTCACAAGTGAGTGAATGACAAGATCACAGAGCTAATGTATACCCAATACCTAAACTTAACAACTATATTACTAACTATTAATAAGCAGCAAATTAGGAGTTTATTGAGCAAATAGCGAAAATTGGACCTTAAATATGAATCAAAGTGAATAAAACAAACAAAAAACATGTATTTATTTATTTATTTATTTACAAACAAACAAACCTACCTACCTACAAAGACAGCAGTGAGAGCTGGTCTACTCATCTTGAGCTCCACAGCAAGAGTGTAAATCTGGCCAGATGTTCTCTTAAGCCTCTGTATTGCTTCCTGTAATCCAACAGAAAAAAAGCATTGATACATTTACAGACACATACAAATATAAAATGTGTTTCTTTAACTCACATCCATAGAGTATATGTGTAAGCTAAATGATATTCTGTTTTGGGACATGGATGAGAAGTAGAAAAGTAGTAGAATAACACACTCCACAGTTAGTCCACAAGAGCAGTTTGCATGACTGATTCACATTTTACCATAAACAATGGCAAAAAAAAAAAAGCCTTGTGAGGTCAATGAGACTAGCACATTTACATTTACATTTACATTTAGTCATTTAGCAGACTCTTTTATCCAAAGCGACTTACAAATGAATTAATAAAAAAAATAAATAAAAAAGAAGATAAATATAGATAAAATAGAATTAAAATAGAATAGAAAGTGTTAAAGTTAGAGGGTCAAATAAAGGTGGAACAGATGTGTTTTTAGTCGTTTCTTGAAGATGGTTAAGGACTCAGCTGCTCGGATCCTAGGTGCTTCTGTTTCTGTTTACCCTGCTCAAAGTCCCTGCTTGAACCAGCATGACCAGTTAAGAACTGACACTGATAAGCTAGTATCCTAATATGTACATCAGTATAAATGAGGCTTCACCTGTATATTTCTGTGCTTGAAGCAACCTTTGTAGGAAATCCGCATGGAATGTATCTGGTTGCCATGACAACTTCAGACGCACCCTCCCCACTAACTGCACCACTGTCCCCACCACTTTCTGACGCCCAAAGGCCTTTCTGGGCTCCAAAACAGGCAGAGTCTGTCTCATTAACCGCCACAATGACATACCTCACTGTAAGAGTTGGATTTACAGGTGATTAAGGAACTTGTTGAAGTCAAGTTGAACTCATTTTTCATGTTGTGTTTTACCCCCTAAAGGGGCTTCACCACATATAGTTTTATTTTTTCTGGCGCTATAATCATTCAGTGTAACGATAACACACGGATTAGGGAGGAATTTTGAGATCAATGAGCTTTTACTCTTCTTAAAGCCCAGAATGAGCGACAGTCCAAACCAATGGCCACATGGAGTCCACACATGAAAGAAAAGCTGAGACACATTCAAGCATCAGAATACAAAAAAAGGTAAAATGGTTTCTGAATCAAAAGACTGAACACAGCTAATTTTCAGATCAGTGGCAGCCGGTACCTTGAGCTGAAAAATTTCCTGAACAATAATGTGTTGGTCCAATAAACAGTCTAATATCCCATAATCCTCATTTAACTGATTTTCTTTCAAGTTAACTCATTCAGCTAAGTGCTACTGCAGAAAATGCAGTACCACACAAATATAAAGAACACTGAACCTGAAGGCTCAACTGAAAGACAAGAAAAAGTCAGTAAACAACAGAACAATAATCCTATAACTGTAACAGCATCATTTATTATGAAATGCATTCTGTGAATTCACAAACCCTTAACATTTCAGTTAACTCGACTAGTTAGGACAACACTTGCGGAAATTTTGTTGGTGTAACGTGTTTTTATGCCGTTTCAAGTAATTCACATTTCTCTTTGTTTGAGAACAGTCATTTCTGTTTTATTATTAGGGGTTCATGCACGTAGAGCTGAAACCCTATTGCAAATGTTAGAATGACCAAGGATCAGCAATCTCCACATAAAACTGATCGGGCAGACCAGACCATTAGTTGTAGAGAATTGAAACTTGGAGGGAGGGTAGTACAGCACTCTACTACAGCACTCAAAAGTATGAAATCGCTCATAACTCCTAAGCCGTTATTTGCAGGCTCAAGTGTCTTATATCGTTAGAATCTTTGGCTCACGACAGACAAAACGTATGCCTCGGATTTGGTCGTCGCAATTTTCGGGTATTTTGGATTTTTTTGAAAAGCCTACTTTTGCAAACTAGGCTAGTCCTAGGTTTTTCGGCCCCTGGGGGGCGATATCGCATTTTTCAAGGGCATAAACGATTGTATATTGCACGGTTTTTCACACATACACACAATATTCATATAATATGATCGACCTCCTTGAAGAAACACTGGATAACTATCTCTCGGTTGGTGAGGCATCCGCATTGAAGATGCCGTCTCTGCTGACTAAGCTGAATTACATTACGGCTGAATGGCAGAGTATATGTGGCAGCGGGTCAGGCTGGTCGTGCTGCAGGCCTACCAGGCTGACCTGCTGAAGGACCTGGACTAGGGCCAGGGACTCCCCCCAGAGGCGGTGGAGGAGCTGCGCCGTACCACAGATTTGGCTCTCTGTGCCACAAAACAAACTGCCGCAGCGATCGGTCAATCCATGGTGGCCATGGTGGCTATGGAGAGACATATTTGGGTAAACCTGGCAGACATCAGGGAGAAGGAGAAACACTTTCTCCTTGATGCACCGGTTTTGCCTTCCGAGCATTTCGGCACATCCGCTGAGACGGTAGTTGGGAAGTTTCCGGAGGCGAAGGCACGCTCCGCAGCTTTTAAAACCTAAAATAAAATTAAAATACCATGCCGGTCCAGGTCCAACCCTCAAGCCATGAAGGGGGCTGGCCCGTCCCAGTCTGAGGACTGGAGGCGAGACCAGAAGGCAAGCACTGCTTCTCGCGCTCCCGCTCCTTCAAGGGGTAGAGCACAGAGCGCAAAGCTAGAGGGAGAAGGACATATCTCAGGGAAGTGATCCAGAGTAATCATACCAGAGGCTAATTAACATCTGCTTCCTTCCTCCCTCCCCCCACCATCCCCTGACTGAGGTTGTGTGAAGGCTATGACGCGCTTTTACATCTGGGCCTGAAGCTGGACCTATGATGTTTTTGGCAGCATGTTTCTTTCCATCATCTGCCTTAATAATGGTTTGGCATTAGAGGCTGGTTGTGAATGTGTCATCTATTTTGGACAGTTTACTTAGTAGTAGGCTCTCTGTGAGTCTCCTTAGTTATTGCCTTTGCTCTGCAAGACATCCTGAGTATGGGGCGTAGTTAGGTCTCCTCTCAATTTAGATAGTTGTTATGCTGAGACCTTCGCTCCTAGAGCTTGGCTAGGCAGCTTGCAAAGTTGTTAGGCTCTATTTGAGCCTCCTTGGCTACTGCGAGTGTCGTCACGCTTCTTTTCACTATACAGAGTTAATTTATTGAGTCCTCCGCTCGCCAAAGCTCCGCTAGGACAGCGTCTGTGAGTTGTAGGTTCTCTGTGAGCCTTCTTACAGGATGTCCTGATCTTGGGCTGTATTTAGGCCTCCTCTAGTTTTAGTGAGTCGTCATGCTGAGGCCCCAGCTCCTAGAGCTCGATCATCTACTGCGAGTGTCGTCAGGCCTCCTCTCGCTACAGAGAGTTATTTCTTTGAGGCCTCCACTCGTCAGAGCTCCGCTAGGACAGCATCTGTGAGTTGTAAGTTCTCTGTGAGCCTCCTTATAGTAGGTCCTGAGCGTGAGGCGTCGTTAGGCCTCCACTCATTTTAGAGAGTCGTCATGCTGAGGCCTCCGCTCCTAGAGCTCGGCTAGGTATTGGCTAGGTAGTATGGAGTGCTGCTAGGCCACCTCTCATTGAGAGATGTTGAATTTAGGCCTCTACTCTGTAGAGCTTTGTGGGCCAGTTGGCTCTAAATTATAGATTCTATTGAGTCTTCTTGGAACATAGTTAGGCTTCCTATTTCCTGCTGAGGCCTCCGTTCTATGCTCCGGTCTATGGTTGCATTGCTGGTGCAGGGGTGAGGACTCCTTTGAGGAGAAGAGGCTTGAAATGATGTGTGAGCTCTTCCACGTCAGTGTCACCAAAGTCTAAAATACATAATATTTATAAAATATGTTGTTGTCTATTATACTGTCAAGCTATCTTCCCTATTAAAAGGTATTGGTTAAAGTTTATAGATTTAATTACTAACCTGCACTCATGTCTGCATCTGGCTAGCATTGGAAACTGATCAGTCGCATAGCCTTCAGGACACCACTGTTTACATCCCCAAGTCTTTCAGTGAGGCGCTGGCACAGAGAATCTATAAGCTGTTTCTTGGCCATATCCAGCTGTTTAGCATTAGCAGGCTTCAGGTGGACGTTCTCATATGTACAGAACAAACTT
>NW_015636526.1:43918-47930 GCF_001515625.1 Sinocyclocheilus rhinocerous
AGGCCTCCTCTCGCTACAGAGAGTTATTTCTTTGAGGCCTCCACTCGTCAGAGCTCCGCTAGGACAGCATCTGTGAGTTGTAGGCTCTCTGTGAGCCTCCTTATAGGAGGTCCTGAGCGTGGGGCGTAGTTAGGCCTCCTCTCATTTTAGAGAGTCGTCATGCTGAGGCCTCCGCTCCTAGAGCTCGGCTAGGTATTGGCAAGGTAGTATGGAGTGCTGCTAGGCCACCTCTCATTGAGAGATGTTGAATTTAGGCCTCTACTCTGTAGAGCTTTGTGGGCCAGTTGGCTCTAAATTATAGATTCTATTGAGTCTTCTTGGAACATAGTTAGGCTTCCTATTTCCTGCTGAGGCCTCCGTTCTATGCTCCGGTCTATGGTTGCATTGCTGGTGCAGGGGTGAGGACTCCTTTGAGTCTTTGACTTAGTTTAGCCAATAAGGCACTCATTCCTTCAGCATGGCGGAGTGGGTATACCGTTCCTCATAGTGCCCTCTGGTGGACACAGCATAGAGTTCCCATTCCAGAGGAAACGTCTCAGGTTACACATGTAACCATGGTTCCCTGAGAAGGGGAACGAGACGCTGCATCCCTTTGCCATGCTTTGGGAATTCCTGCACATTCAGAATGAACACCTTGACTTATACTTCTGTAAAACTGCCTAAGTGGAGGAGAGGCAGCTTTGAGCCTCAGCCAAAGTCACTAATGACTTCTGCAGTGTGACTGACAGGTTGCTGAGGTGTGTCAAAATGTCATACAGGAGGCAGGAGAACTTTACAAGTGTACCATCATTGATGATATTAAGGAATCCTTTGGCCTTGGCCTTAAGTTTGACATCAGTCTGCATTGTCTGCAATTAAAAATAAAATATATTTATGCATCCCTTTGCCATGCTTTGGGAATTCCTGCACATTTCCTTCAGACAAGAAGTGGATGACATGTTTTACAGGTGCCCTTTTATACTCTCGGTCGCACCAGTTGTGACGTCAAAGGCTGCTGCCTGCCAATGTCAAGTTCACTGTCGTGTTTAGACTGATGCTTCAGACACCGGTCATGCCAGAGGCATCCCCCATAGCACCCTTGTTCCTCTTCTCAGGGAACAATGGTTACATGCATAACCTGAGACGTTCTATGGTAAACTCCCTGAAATTGCAATTATAACCACTAAAAGGCAGCAGAGGACCACTAATAGGCTCACTAAAATAGTGCTTTTCAGTGTTTTACTTTTGGATTTACATTTAGACAGTATAAAATCATTATCTCATATCGGTTTTTAAAATTAAGCCACATTATGATTACAGTGCAACCTGAAAATTATATAAACTCTTAAAAAGAGAAGACTTGCAGTAAGCATTTTATACCTACCTTTTATTTCAGTAATCTATCGGTGCCACCCCTGGCCACCACGTAGACACGCCCCTGCCCATGAAGCCTCCGACTGGAGATCAAGACTCAGGACAACGGACGTGTGGGTCCTCTCGGTTTGGCAAGGTAAAAAGGCTTTGGGCCGACCGGCAAGGAGGACTCTCATGACATCCGACGGGAGATCAAGACTCACGGCATCAGATGGATAAGTCTCGCTTGCGGGCAGCAAGTATAGAAGCCCAACCGGGAGTACTCTCGCCGACATCTGACGGGGAGAGAGAAAAGGAAAACCCGACTGGGAGGGCTCTCGCAGCATCCGATGGAGTATCAAAACTCAGGACATCGAACGGGTAAGCTTCGCCAGGTGGGGGGAAATGACGTGAGGCTAGCTGAGAGGGCTCGGACAGTGTTCGGCAGGAGGTAGAGACTCATGACGTCGGATGGCTAAGCCTCGCCAACCGTTGAATGGAAATGTAAAGTTATGTGGCCAGGAGACTCTCGCCGACATCCGATGGGAGCACACAGCATCGAACGGGTAAGCCTCGCTGATCGTAGAATGGAAAAGGTCAAGTTGTCCGGCCAGGAGGCTCTCGCCGACATCCGACGGGAGCACACAGCATCGAACGGGTAAGCCTCGCGATAAGCCTCTCCGAACATAAGACGGAAAGGTAAAGTTGTGTGGCCGGGAGGCTCCCGCCGGCATCCGACGGGAGCTCATTTTTCACGGCATCGGACAGGTAAGCCTCGCCGACCATAGAATGGAAAAGGTAAGGTTGTGAGGACAGGAGGCTCTCGCCGGCATCCGACGGGATCTCAATATTCACGGCATCGGACGGGTAAGCCTCGCCGACCGTAGGGTGGAAAAGGTAAGGTTTTTTTTTTTTTAACCTGAGAATTTCTAAGGCGGAGGTACTCGAAAATGGACTGGTATGGTTGGATTGGAGAAGAGAGATTGAAAATGGAGATGAAATTACCTTTCTTGACTTGGTCTGTCTTGCTTTGTTTGATTAAAAAAGAAATTGTTTCGCTATCGAGTACGGTTAGGTCTGAGACGGTCGGGTTGATTTTTGGATCGAATTTGGAAGAGATGGTGAGTTCCGAGCATCTAAGAAAACCGAAAAAGGCTAGAATGAACATGGCATTGAGCGTGCGGGCTGTACTAAGAGGCTGGTAACCTGTGCGGAGGGTGTGGATACATTTTGTGAGAATGTCTAACGTTATGGGTTATCTGGAGTCGAGACGGGTGGGCTGGGATCGCTGGATTCCTCTGATCAGGAGGGAGGTTTGTGAATTGCTTATTTCGGGCGAGGGAGCGCTGAACATCAGCTTGTGGAAAAATTGGACGCCACTCAGGTAACCTTTGATGGACCCGACTTGGAGACCCTTAACGCAGTTAAGAAAAGAGACGAATGAGGTGACTGAAAGTAGGGAAAAATCGGGGGGAACGGTGTGTTGTATGAGAGGTGGAATGCCTTGAAGCATCTCCACGCTGTCACGTATGACTGAAGGGTTCTGGGAGAAACTGCTTGGAGGATAGTGTCGAGCGATGCATCGAGAAGGGGTTTTAACGGGTGGGTTACGGGAATATTAATTCTGAATATTGAGGTACTGGAGTTGGGAATTGGTGAGCATGGTGAGCATGGTGAGCCAGCATCCTAAATTTCTGCTAATATCTGCGCTCGGATGTTGTGAGCCACTTGGGGAACTTGGGGAGGTTCGGCGTTTGATGGGATGGGCATTGGTGTAGCAGTGAAGAGCGAGTATTGTGATTTTGCTTGGAGGAGAGAGTTGAAAGGGACAAGCGCTTGCTTGGGCCGCGGGCTCCGAGCTGGAAGGGGCGGGCGGCGGGGCTGTGTGTGATGGCCAGTGCGGCCAAGCGCTTGCTTGGGCTGCGAGGTCTGAGCCGAAAGTGGCGTGCGGCGGGGCTGTAATTGGCAGCGGAGGCGGCCAAGTGCTTGCTTGAGCTACGGGCCCCGGCGTTGTTGGGGTAGAAGCCGCAGTGCGAGGCTGAGCTGCGGCCGGTGTCGCATGCACCCTTGTGGCGGCGGGATCCGAGGCGCGGCCCAGGCTTGCTGACGACCTGACGCTGCGGCTTGATAATCGTGGAGAGCTGGGCCTTGCGCAGGAGGAAGACGGTGGAGTCCGGCGAGGCGTATCTGGAGGTTTGTCTTCTTTGGGGTTGGGGTGGACTCAGGAGAGAGGTTAGTTAGATGCAGATTTGTGTACAAGTCATATAATTCTGCTTTGTTTAACTTGCGTGAAGGTTGGACGTCGGATTTGGTCAGCGCTTGCCTCAGACTCGACACAGTCCACTTTCCTATTGGTGGAATCGTTGGCCTGGCCGAGCGATAGGAGGACGCCGGGGAGTCGACTGGGGTTCTCGCCGGAGGTGGCGAGGGTAGGCCTAGGCGTCTTGGGAGGCGAGTGGCTGCTCGAGCCGTACCGCATCCACGAGATGGGGCCTGGGGCTCGATTGCGGTGCTACACCGAGGAGGAGTGGTCTTAGGGCCGGCTGGTTGCAGCGATGGGACTGGAGGAGAGTTAGATTCGTCTTCAGACGAGGAGGTTTGTCTGTGTGACATGGTTTTTAACGGGCGAACCAAGATGCTGATAAACCGTCAATGGATAGAGGTAAGTCAGCTGTATTTA
>NW_015636526.1:49251-51482 GCF_001515625.1 Sinocyclocheilus rhinocerous
GGGGTAGGCAAGTTCGGTCCTAGAGAGCCGCAGTCCTGCAGAGTTCAGCTCCAACCCTAATCAAACACACCTGAACAAGTTAATCAATGTCTTCAGGATTACTAAGGCTATAGGCAGGTGAGTCATGCTGCGATCCATATTAAGCGTCTAAGGAGGGGCGTGAGGGCGGGAGAATGAGAACGGCCTTTATTAATACACTGAACAGCTGCATCGTTGTCGCAGTGCACTAAGATACTTTTAGAAGCCCATTCATTCCCCCATAGGAAGGCTGCTACCACGAGGGGGTAGAGCTCAAAAAAAGCTGAGGACTGGGGTGAGCCCTGCAGCTGGGGGGGCCATGGAGACGCAAACCAACGTCCTTGGTAAAAACCTCCGAAGCCAATTGAGGGAGCTGCGTCTGTAAATAGTTGGATGTCAACGGGAGACGAAATGAGGTTGTTGTAGAAAAAGGAAAGGCCATTCCATTGTTTAAGGAACATTATCCATAACTTAAGTTCGTCGCAGCATGTGTGAGATATGGGAATGAGGTCCTCGAGTGCGTAGACCGAAGACGCGAGTGAGAGAAGATGTGAGATGGAAGGGGCGGCCTTGGGGAATGATGCGCATTGCGAAGTTTAAGTGCCCGAGCAGAGAAAGGAGTTCGTGTTTAGAACAGCTTGGGCTGGTGAGGAGGGTAGAGGAGATGAGGATTATTCTATCGATCTTCTCCGTGGGCAGGTAGAGCTGAAATTTAGCTGAGTCTAAGTTGATGCCGAGGAAGTCGAAGGAACATTATCCATAACTTAAGTTCGTCGCAGCATGTGTGAGATATGGGAATGAGGTCCTCGAGTGCGTAGACCGAAGACGCGAGTGAGAGAAGATGTGAGATGAAAGGGCGGCCTTGGGGAATGATGCGCATTGCGAAGTTTAAGTGTCCGAGCAGAGAAAGGAGTTCACATTTAGAGCAGCTTGGGTTGGCGAGGAGGGTAGAGGAGATGAGGATTATTCTATCGATCTTCTCCTTGGGCAGGGAGAGCTGAAATTTAGCTGAGTCTAAGTTGATGCCGAGGAACTCGATAAATGTAGTGGGACCCATGGTTTTTTCCTGAGCGATGGGGATCCCAAGCTCGGAAAAAACTTTTTGGACTGTGAGGATGTGGGCGGCTGGGATTGCGTCGGGAGGTGAAATGACCAGAAATTTGTCTAGGAGGTGAATGAGGTGGGGAATTGCGTAATTATTGGACAAGATCCAGCAAACAACTTCTGATAACATATCGAAAATTTTGGGTCTGCTTTTGCATCCAAAAGGTTAAACGGACGGCGAAATAGAATTTCCAGAGCCATCGTATCCCGAACAAATGCCATGAGTCCGGATGAATAGGCATCACTTTGAAGGTAGAAGTGATGTCTATTTTTGCGAGCCAGGCTCCTCGACCAGCAATTTTAATCAATTCGACTGCCTGATCTATGTCGTGGTACTTGAGAGAAAATTTGTCAAGAGGGATCAAGCTAATAATGTTTGGGACTGAGGAATTATGTGGTGATGACAGATCAATTATTAGGCGTTTCTTACCTGAAAATTTCCTAGTAGCCACTCCGATGGGGCTGACGCGAAATGTTTCGAAGGGGGGTTTATCGAAAGGGACGATCATAAAGCCTGACTTGACTTCTTTTTTGATTAGGTTGTCTACGACGTCGGACTCTGTGTGGGCAGATTGGAGATTATTGTAGATTAAATTTTGGGAAAGCGCGCATTCGACGCCGGGGTTTAAACCGTGTCTGAGGCCAGACAGAAGATAATTAGTAATTCTTTGTCTGGGTGGTGAGTGAGTTCGATGGTCAGGCAAGAAATATTCACGGGAGTCGATAGGTAATTTTTAGATTTTTTATTCACAGCTTTGTACACTGGGCAAACGATGCGGGCATGAGCTCCGCCGCAGAATCTGCAGATGTGAAGATAGCAGCAGCGCTGTCTGATGCATCTTCTGCTGTTGAATGAGATGCATGACTGCCTGTTATCTGCTGCTGATGGGGCTGTTTGCTCAGGACCCGAGTTTGCAGTAGTTGCGGATCTTGGGACGTAGTTGGTGGATTTCACCGAGGAAGTATCAGGGCATGAGGGTATAGAGGGGTTGATTTGTGGGCAAGTCATGGTGGAGTGAGCGACTGACCTACACACCACACAAGAAATGTTCCTGCAGCCTAAGAATACTCGGCTGTGGAGATCTGGATCAAGTTTCCATTGGGCGACT
>NW_015636527.1:0-2563 GCF_001515625.1 Sinocyclocheilus rhinocerous
ATAGAATTAACGACTTAAATTACAGTTAAGTCCCTACAATATATACTTTGGATTATTGTCACAGAAGGCGAAAAGCTTAAAAAACCTTACACAGGTACACTAAATTTCAGCATGATATATCTATTACACGCATATATCATAGCAAGCCCTTTTTGTTTTACTCTAACAGTTTTAATTTGCTGTGAATACATATGTGAACAGCATGTTTTATGGTAAATGAATTTTGATCACCAACATAATGCACAACCATTATCTCATTGTTTTTTTCTTTCTGACAGACACATCAGTAGTGTGTATGGCATAAAATGAACTCTACTTGACTTCACTTGTCGGCCACACGCGCAGTCAGATCCTGCTTAAGAGATTAGAGAGTGATTTTCAACTGTGAAAAAATCAGTTACTGCCCCATTGATTGATGGTGAGCCCAGAAGGTCTTTTTTAACATCCTAATTTCCCTGTATATTGATTATGTATATTGATTAGGGATAACCCTACAGGAGGCACAGTTCTCCTTTCGATGTTTACGTTAAGGTCTCACTTTGAGGAGTATTCCCCACAGACAGAGTTCTCTACTGTATAAGCTTGTTATTTTATTTCTCATTCCAGGATAGATGGCTGTACTACTGAAATAATGCAATGAGAATTAGATTGGATTTATAGAGGGAGTGATATTTACTTAAACACAGACACATTACATATTACACTCTGATGTAATATTACATGCAATAATAGTTGTCAGAGGTAGTAATGCACTAAAATATTTATAAAATAATGAAATATTGAAAAAGAATCCCTGTTTCAAAGATGCATACATGATGATGTGTTAAAGCAAATAGTCTACTGAAACGCTCTGTTTGACAACATATGTCTTTTTACCCTCTTATTAATAACAATTATAAATGTATAATCATTTATAATCAGGTGAATCTTATATAATCATCACGTATATTCATTATGAATCTTTAGAAAATAAATGTGCATAACAGGATTTCCTTTTGCCTAATAAATTACATCCCAGCATCTTATATTAATTACTTAATGTTTTAGTCATGTAGTTAAATTAACATTTTAAGTTTTATTTTTAATCAGTGGATACTTTTTTATTTGAATTTGTGCTTGGTAGTTTCAGAACCATCTTAAACCATTTTTTCTACCCATTTTCATTGAGTAGTTTTCTTCACCTAAAGTTCTTGCTGTCCCAAAGTTCACTTCCATATTTAAATTACTTAATAACGCATTGACAAACTTTAGAGAATGAATTTGATTATATTAAGTGATGCATCCAAAGACTGTTCTTATGGTGTGTTTTGAATGTTTGCTTGGTATCACTTTTCATTCTGTCAGTGTTACACATTTTATGTACCAAAAAAAAAAAAAACCTATAAGTAACAAGTTACTTACGTATTAACTTAAACAAGCACACTGTAACCTGTTTTAAAATGACCATTTCGTTTTACCCTCATCAAACATGACTGCACCGTCTCAGGAAGGAGCGCTGGTATAAGGCAAGGAGAGAAAGAGGGAAAAGGGGGCAGAAGGAAAAAGAGGGGAGGTAGTGTGTCTGCTCTCCGAAAGGGAGGAGTCAGGAACAGGGAAAGGGCATCTGGAGCTTCACACTTCAAATCTTCTTTACCCGAGAAACTCTTCATTACTGTCTTTACCGTGATAAAAATGTAGGAGTTTCACGAGTCGCTGTTCTTTTGTGTTCAGGCTTTAGGTATGTAGGCAAAGACCGGGCGCTAGTTCAGTGCTGGGTTGCCCCTGCCAAGCGCACGTAGGACAAAAAGAGAAGACGAGGGAAGAAAGAAAAGTCCGCAGGGTAGTTTTGGAGTTTAAAGTAAAGAAGCTAAGAGTCTCTGTCTGCAACTAGCATCTGTACACGAGCGAGAAGAAAGTCTGTGAGGAGAGGACAGAAAAGTTTCGCAACTGAACGAGTAAGTGCAAGAAATGTGCAGTTTTTCCGAGCCTCTTTGGTTCCACGAAAGTTTTGAAAAAACAGAAAAAGAGGGGGGAAGAGTCGTGTAAAACGTGAAATGCGATACTACTGCCTGTCTGTTGCAAAAAATATTACATGAAGTCAACAGGACAAACGCATTAAAATAGCGTCTATTGGCAGCGTTGGACTGAGCTTGCTGCTTCACAGAAAGTTTAGCAGAGCTATTTTGCAAACTTTGGGCTCTTATTGTCAAACTCGCGGCCCCAATTGGTCTGTTAAAATCTTTTGAAAGTGTCCCAATGTTTTATGCTTGTTAAACTGATAATTATATGTAAATAAAAAGACCCATCACAATGTAGCGGGGTTCAGAGCTGTGTCTCCTTGCGACAGTTTAAATATTTCCAAATATGGTTTTCTTGAAAATAGTCCAGCAGTAAAATTGGGGGTCCCTCATCATATTGCAGTGCTTTTCCTCAGCATAATTTCAAGATCTTTAAGAAATCTATTAAGTCTTACACATAGAAATTAAAACGACTGGATATTTGTCATATATTTTTCTTCTTCCCTCCCCCCCCTTTTGTTGAGGGGGGGGGGGGGAGAGACAAAAAACAAAATTTGATTAAAACT
>NW_015636527.1:3048-8998 GCF_001515625.1 Sinocyclocheilus rhinocerous
GGGGGGGGGGGGGTAGAGACAAAAAACTAAGTTTGATTAAAACTAATAGAACAGACGCAGCAAACATTTCAAAACAATTATGCGCGATAGTAATAGGAAAAATATTTTTTCTATTTAGGTAGAGTAAGTGTACTTATAATTGAATACAGAAAATTGCAAACTGACGTTTATTTGCAAGTAAAATCAAAGTTAGAGCCTGCAGTGATACTGTTAATTCATTGCACTTTTTCCACACACTTTGAATTCAATCACTGCTTAAGAAAACTATTAACATCGAGTAGAAATGATTGTGACAATTTAATAGATGGAAACAAACATGTTATGATAATGATGGAAACATTTTAACAGTGTAATTATTTTTATTTTTATACAATTTGTCCGTTGCCGTCTCTCCAGGAGGGAAAACTAATACCCTAAGTGAAATAATTGCATCTGACTCTTCTTTTATTATTGGAAATTAACGTCATTTACATTTGAATGTGGTGTGAAAATTATTGTGTCACAGCACTTGTGTAGATAAGCTGTTTGGTTTAAACTTTTCCAAACTTTTAACACACCGAAGCCCAGAAAAGACTCACAGCTCGGCGACGAGGCTTCTGAACAACCGTGTCCCGCCAAACCTCTCCTGACACCTGCGTGCGAATTGACGGCATACAATCTCATATTTAAATTCAAATTCACATTTCAATTAAATGTTTTTAAATTAAGTGTTTATTTATTTATTAATTTATTTTAGGTTTTGTACAGCTGCTTGTGATGTAACACATTTTAGTTGTAATTTATTATAATAAGACGCATTCATTATAAGATCAATAAAAGTAAACGGGGCCTGCTCGTTCTGCCTATAATATTATATGTTTGAGGTTTGCTTTCCTTTTATTTTGTCTTTTTATTTATTTATTTATTGCATTTGCTTTTTGCATGCATTTTACGAGAATCGTTTCCCAGTGAATTGTCTATATCGAAATCTGTATTATAGCTACGAACGCAGGGCTTTATTCAGCGCACATTAAATGCTAAATGTCAGGTGTGTGCAATTTTCCCATACAATTAAATGGAATTAATAATTTGTTATATTCTTTGTAATATGTCGGTTTTTATCCGGTGACCTATTAATTTGCATGCTATGTGTCAACACATGATAAAAGGAATATATGACTTTTAATCTCTAAAATTTAACGGCCATAACAGAGATTTATGCATTTTTTTCTGCCTTTAGTTAATGTTGTTATTAAATAAACATTCATTTGAACTGTTAAATTTGAGCTTTGTGATGATAAGGTGTTCTCTGATAAGATAGTGTTCTCAGTGTGATTAGAAACAATTTCCACAGCACGAGTTTTTGAGTCTCTTGCCTTTTGGGAACAAATTTGTACATTGTTGGTTTTGCTTTAAAAAGGAAATAAATTGTTTAAAACAAGTGAAATACTAGATGCTCTAAATTGAGCTTGGCAAGTAACCTGCATTTAAATGCTTATTTAAATTCATGCTTATTTAAATTCATTTAAATTCATTTGTTCAGCATGCAGCACAGACTTTATCAAATTTGTATTGTGTTTATAACATCATCAAAAAAATGATTCCATAAATGTGTTGAATGAAAACTCATTTGCAATGCTTTGATCAAACAGGTGTAATTTTGTGAAAAACACTTGCTGCATCATGAAATATCCACCGCCACCATCACAAGTTCATATCAATACATTCAGTTCAGAGTCACTCACCAAACAGGAGTTTATCACACTTCGTATATGCATGGCTGCATTGCAGTACAGAAGTTTAGCAGGTCACTTTTGCCAGCCTCCCCTTTTCTCTCCCACCATACTGAGCACACTATGTCACCAGCTAATATTAACAAGCGGAGATGACATGCGATTATCCTCAATGTCATCCCACCCCCTCCTTCCACTCACCGTATGTGCATAAAACCCTCAGATTTGGCCTGCCATTGGAAAGGAATGCCCGTACCCTTCACCCTCAGGGTGCTTTAGCATCCTAAAGAAGTTGTACCTGCTGTTTTTAAGTGCATGTGGGAATGAGATGACTAACAGGGGGCATTGAGATGCTAATGTGGGGTTGAATAGCGCTGTGCTTAATGTCCAAACCAATAAATAACAAATGGATGAGAAATTTGTGTGTCTCTGCACGGCGATAGCAGGTTGTGATCCTGGAAGTCCTCTCGGGAGCTTTTAATCATGTGGTGGTTTGTGTTGTGGTGGTCAAGAATGTTTTTGTGAGTCTGATGTCTCAGAAGCAGGGTTAGGCCAATTTGTTTTTAGAGTAGAGTGATTTGTTATGATAGATCTGTAGTGCATGAAGGTGACTACTAGGCTTTTTGCACATATGGCATTTAATCAAGAATCAGACTCCCAGATCTGTTGTCAGACTGTTGTTTTATTTATTTAATTATAAAAAAAAAAATCCAATGCATTTTGCTATGTTTAGCATTTTTGACCCTAACAAGCAGCCCCTGATTGAAAATTGCCCGGAAACCTTTGTTGTGTGGTGCTGTGGCGCTCTGCTTCCACTCATTCCTGTCAACAAGTCATGCAGGACTTCCAACTGAAACCACTTACTTTGATAATCCTCAACTTTGATATGTTCGACATCAAATGAAAAGGACACAAAAAGTGAGAAAGAGGAAAGGGAAATGAGTGAAAGTGAGTAATTGAGAAAAAGAAGCGATGCTCTCGAGCTGTGGGCCACATCAGATGAGAAGTTGAGTGTTTGTCAAAAGTGGTTGCCTATGTTTGTGTCTCAGCAGAGGGGGTCTCTAGCTTTGTAGGGGGGCTTGCTCTCAAGCTCTCTCTCCTTTTCTTCACCCCCTTCTAATCCCTAGGCCCAGTCATCCCTTCAGGGCATGCCTCAGATCTACCTCTATGTTAAAACGACCCCTTCCTTCTCTTCTTTTTGTTGCCCTTTCTGTCTTTCCTTTTGCTTTATCTCCTTTCACATTTTATCTTCACCATTTCTTTTTTTCTTTCTTTATATACAGTGGCCCCAAACAATATATGGACATGTTTGAACACTTATGCCACACTTGGATGAAGAAAATGTGTGGATTTTATTGTATAATATACAAAATATCACACCAGGATTTTCTCAGAAGTAACTTTAAATTTCAGAGCCATTTTTGTAATTATTTTTGCTATTAATTTTGACTTGTGTTTGTCCCTTCCATTGGTTGTACTACACAGTCGTAACTTGTGAGTAAACCAGTTCATTCACATACAGCCTGCAGGCAGTCACAGGAAATGAGCAGGTTTGTACCAAAGTATGAGAGTGACAGTTTGTTTACACTGGTGGGGCTGGCTGCTGGAAACTCAAAATTGACCTGCCAATTAGCCTGGCCATTTACCTTTTTTAAAGAGAAGCATTAGAATTAGAAAAAAAAAAAGTTGTAATGATAGTCCTCTAACTCCAAACCAGTACGGCTGCTAACCAGCATAAACCAATATGAACTACCACGGAAATTCATGATGGTCTTTTCAGACAGGGAGCTACTCACATAGATGTATGTGTCACTGTTAGCGCTAATGTTTTTTTTTTTTTTTCTCAAGTAGGTGGCTGCAAATAGCACACATTGTGTGTTGGCAAGAGCTACTTGGTTTTCCCCTTCTATTCGCTGTTCTGGTTGTAAAAACCGTCTGTAAACCTGTGTGAAGAGTGGCAACAAGAGAATTAAGTACTTCCCAGTTTGGTGGAAAGGTGTGTTAAGGACTTGTGACGGAGTGGTTGTGTGTGAATGAGTGTATGTTGGTTTTGATGTAAGGTATTTCGAACAAATATAAAAACACTGCAAGGGAATAGCTGAATATCAGATCCATATGTAAAAAGTGTCAGGGCATGTGTTCTCTCTAAATCACCAAGTATAACTCCTCTCCTGTTTGCCTGTTCTTCCCCATGTGTTTTGCACGCTTCTCTGTCCCTTCTGTGTGCTTTAATAGTAAATGTCAAAGCCCTTGCCTCCCCAGTCCCTGAGATAAATAATGTCCCTATTTACAAAAACAGAAGAGGAGACTTAACTATATGAGCAAATTTCAGGCATGCCTGAAAGACTACCCCATTGTCATCACAGCATCTAAAGACTAATCGCTTTTTCTCATGCAAAGTGTGCTGGTTTTAAGGGCCCGGGTATAGATGAAGTGAGAAGGAGAGAGAGGGGAGAGCTGTGTACGGGGGGCTTTGTTTTAACAATACTCCACAGGGAGCTTTGAAGGGAAGGCAGGGGCTATTGGAGGGGTCCCTCTCCCGCTGAACAAAGACCAGCTCCTTCCAAGCAAAGATAAAGGGAGGGGGTGGAGGTAAAAGTTTTACAGACTAGTTCCCTCAAGGAGATTTTGGAGTGGAGGGGAGGAGAAGGGAGTATTTGGAGTCCTCTGTTGTTTATAAAGATTTTTTAAGGCTTTTTTACAATGACCTTGAATGTGGCTCAACCAGTCAGACTTTAGAGTTGATATTATTCATTTTTTAATAGTACTTTTGTTTTGAATATTATTATGAATAATATTTTGTTTGTGTCCTTCAAATGAAAATAATCAAGTAGTTTTTTTTTTTATTGGCTGAAATGTATCTATTTATCAGCATATATTTGTTTATTTGTTTTTTTGTTTATATTTTAATTCACTGGATTATCCAAAAATGGCTTATTTAAAATTTTGAACAAAAATAACTGATATGTTTTAATTAACTGAATTATCCAAAAACAGGCTTTTTTGTTTTGTGTGTGTGTGTGTGTATGTGTGTCTGTGTATGTAATATCATGATACAATTTTGCTCATACTGCCCTCCTCTAATAGAGGCAAACATTTAGAGAGAAACAGCAGGATAAATGTGCACATGAGCAGCTGAAAAGCTCTTGCCATATCACTCGAGAAAGCTGTTTTTATCAAGAGGGCTCAGCATGCTTGGGAAATACATCTTTTTCTTGTAGGAGGACAAGGTTAGACTTTCTATGGATTTTTATTATTCAGTCACACTTACAACCACAGGTACACACATACACACAGTCCTCTTTAGGTTGCTGGCTGCTCTCGGCGGACAGCGAGCGTGCCATGTGCCGTCGTAAAGGCTCTTCCAGCAGCCGCGGTTTAGAGCGAAAAATTCCATTTGTCAAAGGTGCTCAAGAGCGCTCCCCCTCTCATGCTGCCCTGCAGTTTGGCAGCTACTTGCCAAAGTCATTGTCTGAGAAGAGGCAAGACATTACTCACTGCTCAGAGAGAAAAAGACTTGGGGCCCTGGGCACCCAGACTGGTTTATGAATGGGGAATTGGGTTTGCATACTGTGAGTTAGTTACTGTGACAATAGAGTGCTTTAGACGTGAACTTGACTGGGCTGATGTCTACCATATGAGGAACAGAAAGAGAGGGAAACAAAAAGTGGGTGGGACAGATGTGTGGTAGGGGATGTTAGCACATTTCGTGTGCCTTGTTGTGTATGATAATTCTAAAATGTCCAAAATGTTTGGATGCTGGTCTTTTTGTATGTGGATAGTTGGCATGTCATACTTTTGGAAAGTTGACATGTACTGCATTGTGACATGGTAAACTTAATGAATTTTTGTTTTGTTTTGATTTTGCTATTTTTAAATCTAATCATAAATATATTAATTAATATAATTATTATGCAATTCCTTATATTAGTTTTTATTATAGATATATGTATGTAAATGAACAATATTTATTAATAAATGTAATAATAAATAATATAAATTGAAAATAAATATTTAAAAAACATTTAAAATTGATTATATAAAATAAATATTGTAATATATTTTAAATATAAATATATGTGTGTGTATATTTGGTTGTGTGTGTGTGTGTATCTATCTATCTATCTATCTATCTATCTATCCATATCATATATATGTATTCTTTTCATTCATTATATATGTATTATTTAATCCTAAGAAAAATGTTTTTTTTTTTTTTTGTGTGAGGGTTAGTGTAT
>NW_015636527.1:9035-13168 GCF_001515625.1 Sinocyclocheilus rhinocerous
GGTTAGTGTATGTTAACCATATACTTTTTTTTTTTTTTTCAATGGGAGACTCGTGATGTGGATGCTGGGGGATGTAATTAGCTTTTTTCTCCAGAGAAATGTGGTGAGGAGAAAAATAATGCAAAGAAGACAGTAAAGGCGATGAAACGTGAGAAGAGGGGAAGGAAAGTGTCAAAAGAGAGAAAGTTTGGAAGACTGCAGAAAAGGGCAGAAAAGGAAGAGAGGGTAGAGAAACATGGAGAGGGTTAGAGAGAGAAAGAATTGAGCTGGAATGTTTTTTTCCTCTCAGAGCTCAGTGTGTAAGCTTGCATCTACCTCCGAAAGCTGCTTTCACAAAGAGATTTACAAGACAGGTTTCTACCGCTCTGCATTTCAAATGTGTGTCTGTGTCTGCCCACTTGTGAGAGTTATTTCATGCATATAAAGTGCATGCGAACAGAACACTGCAGATTTTCATGTGAAAGTTTCAGTTTGGACTATATTTCAATATGTGCACTGGCATTTAGGTATGACGTTAATTTTAGTTTTATATGGGCAACGATACCTGGCACAGGCCTACTGATATACTTTTAATAGATGTGAATATGTCCTCTCACAAAGGCTTAAAAAACCCTCAGATGCCAGAAAATGTGTGTGTGCTCTGCATCATGTGTCGGCACTGTACTCCGGGGTTCTTCCACATACAAAGGGGGCTACTTAGCTTTTAGAATTATTTATGTTGTTTGGCTTTTTGTGAAACAGTCTTAAGCACTTGTCTCCTCCTATTAGACCGAATGACTCTACTGAACCCAGCTAAAATCTCTCCAACCGAAATCCCCCTCTGCTGCTCGGAGCATCTCATCCTTTCGAGAGGATAGACACTTCACAGACGATAATAATGTCTTGCAGATTGTTGCATGATTAACAAGGGGCTGCATGTTTGCAGCCCCTTGTTAATCATGCAAGGTTTTGCTAATAACTGCTTGTAAATCAAAATGATCAATGAAAGCTTGATGTGGTTCACACACCCTAAATAAATATTTTTAATGGCTATTGGTGCATCTGTTTTTAAAATGTGTTGCGTAACTGCAATTATCCTTCTGCAAGTTACACCTCTTTTAAAGGGGTCATATGATGCTGCTAAAAAGAACATTATTTTGTGTATTTGGTGTAATGAAATGTGTTTATGCGGTTTAAGGTTAAAAAAACACATTATTTTCCACATACTGTACATTATTGTTTCTCCTCTATGCCCCGCCTTTCTGAAACGCGTCGATTTTTACAAAGCTCATCGGTCTGAAAAAGCGAGGTGTGCTCTGATTGGCCAGCTATCAAGTGCATTGTGATTGGCCGAATTCCTGAATTCACAATTCCGAACTGTGATAACCACATGTGATGACCCCGGGCTGGACTCCGTAGGCAGGTGTGGCTGACTCTTAACTTTTATAAAGAATATCTCTTTGGATTTGAGACTTTAGTCTTTGCAACTTTACAGATCTTCTTTATGCACCAAGAGCTTGTAACACTCCAAAGAGAAAGGAAAAATTGAAATCGCATCATATGACCCCTTTAAAAGAAACATTTTGGGTTCAGTACAAGTTGCACTGTTTCTCAGCAACAAGACTGTGCTTTCAAATAATTTATGAAAAAGTGCGTTACTTTACAGCATTTTTCATTTGATTCAGAACTGCAGTTGTTTAAAATCAATTTGTAATTTGTTTAAAAAAAAAAAAAAATAATAATATCAAATGAAATATAAAATAAAAATACATTTTAGAGAAGTGAAAAAAAATTTATTTAAAAAAGAATTGTAGTATTAAAGAAAAATGCATAATTACAATAAAATGAATCAAATATTGTATTCCTTTAGACAGCAGATCCATCTGGAGAATGAGCAAAAGCCTAAATACCGGATAAAATTTGCCTGCTGGTTATACGCTAGGCATCCCTGGAAGTTGCATATGCTAATGCCGTTGTTATTGAGACTATGTTTATATGATTAGAGAGTGGGAGGTCAAGATGGAAGTCGAGCAGGAGTGATTTGTGTTCTTCCGCAGCGAAAGGAGATCAATACAAAGTGCCTCTTGCCCACTCAACAAGCCATATAAACTCATTAACTTCCTGAGACCTTTCCCTGTTTTTACACACGCACACGCACACAAACAAAGCACATCAGTGAAATGACTAGTGTAAGATTAGGTTAATGTGTTAATGATTGTGAGTGAGTCTCTAACTTGATTGTGTGTGGAAACATTGGTTTGTATGCATGCTTGTAAGAGATAGTCAGGATTAATGGGTTTCTATAATTGCATAGATGTTTTGCATACCTGTCTATGATTAATTTATTAATCTGTGATTTATGAATGGTTGCAATGTGCATGATAACTCAGATGTGTTCAAAAGTGAATGTTCAGATGTTAGTGTTTGCTTTTTATTTGTACTTAAAAGTAAAGAATAAAGGTTCTTCAATGGTTCTTGAGTTGTTATATGGTTCTTTAGTGATGGAAAAATGAAGAAAGCTGTTTTATTAGTTACATGCAAAGGCTATGGTTTAGTTACATTACAACTGGAATATATATATATATATATATATATATATATGCAGTATTATTCTGATCTTATTCTGAGGATGATGATGATAAGGTATTGATATGGAGAACACGGTGAAGTAAGACACAGTTCCTGCTTCCTTGCTGCTGCTCATGTCTTTTTCTGTGTACCTGCAGATGGAAGATGTTTCTCAGTGTGTGGAGATCTGTTAGAAGTTCCCCCTCTGCCTGTTTCTCCAGAACGTTTGTACCATATCTTAGTTTCCCTCCTTCTGGCAGATTCTACAACTATATTTGTATGGCGGCAATTCTATGCCATTAATAACCGAGCGCACCACTGATGCTGGCGCGCGTGGTAAATCAATTCCGCGAGAGGAAAACAGATTTACACGCAAGGAAACGGGAGCCCGCAAGCTCATTTCAAACCCTGGTGCGCGCGTGACGTCCTCTGCGCGCAATACAAGCCCTCGCGAACGCACGATCATTCCCTACATCCTCGCGCTCGATCTTCCCTCACCTGCTCCCGCAAACACTTTTATTTTTGTCAGTCGTGGGGCGGGGCTTGCTGTTTTAACTGTAACCTCAAATGTAATTGGTTATTCCTCTTTTCCGGAAGTCAGTTTTGGACGCCTGTTATAAGATGATTTATAATTCTCTTGACTTAAGACATGGCATCAGTGGACCAGATACATGTGAGTTATCGTTTCATTTGCTTGTTTTATTTATTTATTTTGTCTTTATTTAATGTAATTTAATGCATTGTTCATAGAGTAGATCTTTTTCAGATACTTTATTAATAGGAAGTCTTCTGTTTACTAGTGATTGCAGTCTTGTGATGATAAGAGATACAAATATGAACCCTTTTTAAAGACTGTAATGATGCACGCACACACACACACACAAACACACACAGGCTATATATAAAGCTATGACAGTAAAGTTTTCAAAATGTTTTATCTTTAATCTTATAAATAGATACAACATCGTAATATTTGAAGGTTTGTTTAGTCTGTGTTCCTATAAAACACAGGTTTCACCATGTATGCATTTGATTTACAGTGTCGCCCAGGGGTGCGTTTCCCAAAAGCATCGTTAGCCAACTATGATCGCAAGTTCTGTCGTTACCAACATAGTTCAACGATTCGGTGTTTCCCGAAACCAACATTTTTGTGTGTGTTTGGACATGCACCCGAAGCTCAAACTGTAATTTGTTTGTCCGTTTTGGAGCGCGCCGCGCGCACACATTTCAGCCTGAGGAACAGCTTGTGCGGATTGTGCTTTCAACATTTTATTCAAACATGTCCCGCAATTTAACAACAGTAAAGACGGCATCTTACAACAATCACAGATTGAGCTGTTTCTGACGTTAAGTTTGGGTTTTAGGGAGGAACGAATTCGCACTGCTGTGAAGGGAAAGAAGTTGCGCAATACGAAACGCTGCTAGTTTTTAATATAGCGTTACCTCGTGTCTTCTTTTGTATAATCCTTAGAAGCCAAAATCTAAATAAAAAAATAAAATTAGCTTAATAAAACAGCCACAGGCCTAAAGTGCAAGCAGATGTTTGAATGTTTAGTTCTCTCTTCTATAATAATTAAACAGGCCTT
>NW_015636527.1:13256-13712 GCF_001515625.1 Sinocyclocheilus rhinocerous
CTGGTGAGATAGAATTTGCAAGATAATGTATATATAGCAATAATAAATGTATGTGTGTTTTCTTAATTTCTCCAGTACCGATAGCAGAACCGTTAACGACATAGTTTATCGATACTCCGGTCTTTCATAATTTAGCCCCGGGACCGATTAAATACCGGGTTGCGGTACCCATCCCTATAATATATATATATTATATATTGTTTATTCGGCATATTGGCGAATAAACAAAATATTTAACAGAAGTTATGTCAGATTAAACAAATGGTTTAAACTGCAATGGTGGCTGGATGCTGCACAGGTGTCAGGAGGTATGGGCGAAGAGGATATACACGTCTCCCAGCAGCCAGCTATCACCAAAGCCACCCTCTTCAGCCACCTGGCAAACTGCAGAATTGGCCCACACAAAAGAGTCATGTGTGCTTCCAGGCCATTTTGCCACAATGTCAGTGAACATCC
>NW_015636527.1:15420-15928 GCF_001515625.1 Sinocyclocheilus rhinocerous
AATAAACAAAATATTTAACAGAAGTTATGTCAGATTAAACAAATGGTGGATGCTGCACAGGTGTCAGGAGGTATGGGCGAAGAGGATATCCACTGTCTCCCAGCAGCCAGCTATCACCAAAGCCACCCTCTTCAGCCACCTGGCAAACTGCAGAATTGGCCCACACAAAAGAGTCATGTGTGCTTCCAGGCCATTTTGCCACAATGTCAGTGAACATCCCCTGGTGATCACACACTATTTGAACAGTAATGGCTGGATAGCCCTTCCTGCAAATGTGCAAGGGCTCATTTACCACAGGAGTTGACACTGGGATAAGGGTGCCATCGATGATGCCAATCACTCTGGGGATGTTGTCAATACTGTAGAACTGTTGATTGGCCAGCTGGATTTTTTCAGGAGTTTGGGGGGAAATCAGGATGTTCTTCATAAGCTGTAACAGCAAAGGTGTTACTGCTGTCACAGTTTTGCTGACTGAAGATTTGCTGAGCCCCAGGCCATCACCCACCAC
>NW_015636527.1:16094-22580 GCF_001515625.1 Sinocyclocheilus rhinocerous
AAGATGTGGTTTCACAACCTGTAGTAGTTCAAGGATCTTGGCCCTTGGAAGCCGGAATTTTCTTAAGATAGCATCATCAGATAGTGAGTCAAGGGGGTAAAATGTGTCCCTATGCAGGCATTTATATACACTGCCTGACTTCTGCGTCGCCTTCTGTGTCACAGGACTCAGACGGAGGTGAATTTTTTTGAATGATTTTGAAGGCCCAGGCTGGAGAAGGCCTGATGTTGAAGGGCCAGACTGGAGAGGGCCTGATGTTGGAGGCCTGAACTTTAGAGGCAAAGGCCTGGTTGATGCACATGCATCTATACCTCCTGTGATCCCTTCCAATGCTTCAGGCCCCAGGATGGCCAAAACTTTCTCTTCCTCTGTAGTGAGAGGAGGAACTGAATTGATACCCCCACCAGTCTTGTTTGCTTCCCTCTTACATGCCGCAGCCCTCCGCTCCAAAAGAACTGCAATTTCATGCTTTGAAAATTGGGGTTTTCGTGTCATTTTCATTAACACATGGCTGAATGGCAAGGGGACTTAAATAGGAAAAAATATTGAGCAAAATAAGCAACAGGTGTCCACAAGTGTACATCACAG
Organism: Sinocyclocheilus rhinocerous; assembly: GCF_001515625.1. Lineage (NCBI taxonomy): Eukaryota > Metazoa > Chordata > Actinopteri > Cypriniformes > Cyprinidae > Sinocyclocheilus > Sinocyclocheilus rhinocerous. The sequence goes on from NW_015636527.1 coordinate 16,683, forward strand.
TTTTTTAAAAAAACATCTTTTTTTCAATTGTGCTTAAGTAGCCCATCAATATTAAATAAGAAATGGTATTTATATGAAATTGTGAAATTATAGACATTGGGATCAGAAAAGAGCACATTTTTAACTCCGTGTGTGTATGTATATAATTTATTGCAGAACAAATGAATGTTGCGTTATTACTCCACTCCTACGTAACATCATTTCAAAAGCGTAATTCGAGTCAAAGAAAAGAGAAAATAAAACCAAATTAATGTAGGTGGCGGTATATGCTCATAGCACCAGTCGGCTATTAGATCGAAGAAGAAGAAGAAGAACATCATAACGACAGCTCAAACCAACGTGGTTTAAACGATGGATCAGCGACACAGGTACCATGGTTTCGGGAAACAGTCGTGACTAGCTAGTTCGTTTCCACAACGATGCATCGTACTATGGTGGTTAATCAGCGAGTTACGTAGTTGTACGGGAAACACACACCAGGTCAGCAAAGTAAAACATAAACCCACAAGCTCATACAGAGCAATTTTAACACCACTTACTAACATAAATAGTATATATAACACAATTCAGAAATAAAAATGCTATCTATTTTTTATTTTTGTATCATTAACATTAATGAATGACTGGCATAGGTCTTTACATTATAATTTGTCTTTCCTGGTGTATATGACAAATAGTAAATAATTTAGAAGAATTTTTACACATCTCTTTTAGAGGGACAGTTTAATATCACTAAAGTTAAATGCCTACCATAATATCAGTCCATATGACACAATGCTCTGCTCTAGAAGACTTGGGATGTGAACTGTTTTATGGTGCCTTTCTATTGGTCCTTCAGAAATCATTCTAATATGCTGATTTGCTGCTCAAGAAACATTTCTGATTATCATCAGTGTTGTGAAAACAGTTGTGCTGCTTCATACTTTTGTGGGAAATGTGATACGTTATCATTCAGTCTAGGGTAAGATTAAAAAATATATAAATTAATACTTCTATTCAACAAGGTTGCATTAAATTTATTTAAGTGACAGTAAAGATATTACACATTATTTATGTTTCTAATAAATGCTGTTCTTTAACTTTGTATTCATCAAATAATTCCTATAGCTTTATATATAGCCTATGTATGTATGCATTTATGTGTGTGTGTGTGTGTGTGTGTGCATCATTACAGTCTTTAAAAAGGGTTCATATGTGTATTTCTTATCATCACAAGACTGCAATCACTAGTAAACGGAAGACTTCCTATTAATAAAGTATCTGAAAAAGATCTACTCTATGAACAATGCATTAAATTACATTAAATAAAGACAAAATAAATAAATAAAACAAGCAAATGAAACGATAACTCACATGTATCTGGTCCACTGATGCCATGTCTTAAGTCAAGAGAATTATAAATCATCTTATAACAGGCGTCCAAAACTGACTTCCAGAAAAGAGAAATAACCAATGACATTTGAGGTTACAATTAAAACAGCAAGCCCCGCCCCACGACTGACAAAATTAAAAGTGTTAGCGCCAGCAGGTGAGGGAAGATCAAGAGCGAGGATGTGGGGAATGATCATGCGCGCGCGAGGGCTTGTATTGCGCGCAGAGGACATCAAGCGTGCGGGAGGGTTTGAAATGAGCTCGCAGGCTCCCATTTCCTTGCGTGTAAATCTGTTTTCCTCTTGCGGAAGTGATTTACCACGCGCGCCAGCATCAGTGGTGCGCTCGGTTATTAATGGCATAGAATTACCGCCATATATTTGCCTCTGATTTACAGAGGAATACACACACTCACTCACTCGCTCACACACGCACTGACTCACGCACGCGCGCGCACTCACTCACTCACTCACTTACTCACTCACGTACATTCAAGAGATTGAAGATTTTTTATTGGTCACATACATGGTTATATAGAGAATATATGACCAGCAGTGAAATGTAAGTCAGGTCCGCTCCATGGACAGTGCAATTATTAAATAATACAAACACAAGAAAATTATATATAAATATAGGTATGGAAAAAGTAAGATAAAAAAATAAGAATAAAATAAAATGCGCAGGACAGTATACTGTAGACTTAATACATATTAAGATGAGCAGGAATGTACAAGAGAAGAATGTGCAAACAGGTTGCACAGGGTAGTTACATACATGGAGGCACACAGGCTTTCCTCCTCTTGCAGATTGCGCAAGTGAAACAACTTTTACATACTCGCACATGCAATCCTGTAAAGCTCTTTTTTAATGGTAGATATGAGTCGCCTGCAACTGGTTCAAGGATGTGGACATTTAGGATGCTGAGAATATAAAGAATATTAACTTGATCAATAATATACATTTATTTTTACTTGTTTCTGAGAATAGCTAAATATTGTATGTACGCTTATATTTTTATTCTTACCATCTGTATTATGTGTAGGGTTAACAATAACATTAGCCCTGTTAAACTTTGGTTAATTTATGTGAATCAAAAAAGATGAATCAATTCAAAATTATTCAGTTATTCATTTGTGTCATCTCTCAGAAATTTTCACCTATGACCCTGTGTGGCTTAATATTTACTTATATTAAAATGTTTCATTAAAGTATATGAAGGTATATATATATTTTTTTTCTTGATATCTATCTATCTATATATATATATATATATATATATATAGGTGCATCTCAATAAATTAGAATGTCGTGGAAAAGTTCATTTGTACATGTACAGTATATGAACATACTTTCCAGAAGGCCAACATTTCACTAAAAATGTTTTTTTTATTGGTTTTATTTTATTGGTTTTTGTTAAATGTGAGCCAAAATCATCACAATTAAAAGAACCAAAGACTTAAACTACTTCAGTCTGTGTGCATTGAATTTATTTAATACACGAGTTTCACAATTTGAGTTGAATTACTGAAATAAATGAACTTTTCCACGACATTCTAATTTATTGAGATGCACCTGTATATAATACATACATACACATATATTCAAGAAAAATGTGTAATTAATTCATTAATTTATGAATTAATTACACATTTTTCTTGAATTAATCACACTTCACATATTAATATATTCATATTGTCATAATTTTACTTTGAATCTCCAAATTAATTGAAACAACATAAAGATGATTGTTTCATCTATAATATATATAATATAAAAATTTATATAAAAATTATTATAAAAAAGTTATACTTTAAATGTTTTTAATGGCATCTTTTTACTAAGTATTGAAGGCCAGTATTATACCAATACTGCTACTGATGTTTCTATTCAATTCAACTCAAGTTTAGCCATTAATTATGGATATTAAACATTGCAGAATAATTGAAAGCCATTATTTTAAACATTTAATAGGCTTTGAAAAGTATTGAACTTAAAACAGTCTTCACATAAACTATACATTGTTTATGCATAAACTATAAATTGAATAAAGATTAATCTTTATTCAAGCTACAAAAGTTAATCAGCAAGCAGAGCAATGAGTGATTTCTCTTTTGTTTTTTTGATTTGCATTAATGACAGACTGCAGCAGGTTTCACTTTAAAAGCAGTGCTGTCTCTTTAAAACCTAATGTACATGATGCGAAACGGACACACATTCATAATTTTGTGTTTTTTGTCTGTGAAAGAGAACGCTCCGGTTACTAATGTAACCTCAGTTCCCTGAGATAAGGGAATGACCACTGTGTTGACAGACTTATAGGAAAACTCCTGTTTACTCTGATACTGAAGCCTGATTTGTTCACGTTCCTGTAGCTGCATGAAACAATGGTGATTCAACCTGCCAAAAGGGGAGGAGCCGACTTCTATATAAGTCGGCTCTGAGCACTTTTTCATTAGAACCTTTCAACTGAAGCAACAGTCATCGATTCGATTGCAGCCTTATACCACGGCAGCTTACGCAAAGCTTGTTCCCATATCTCAGGGAACCAAGGTTACGTTAGTAATCGGAGCGTTCCCTTTTGAACGGTCTCTCCCATTGCATTGACGCGCTTATGGGGAACACGTCCAATAGCGCCGTGATATAGGCAAGTGCAGAACGAAGCTGCTCTGCAAGCCCAGCCCAGGGCACTCGTACTGAGGGCTCTTGTAAGCATGAGTCAATAATGAGACGCAAGCCATTTAGGCTGAGGTCTACATAACATAACCCTCTCCACTTACAAAAGGGGATTAGCTAGAATTAAGCGGACAAAATCTGTACCTGGTGAAGGTAGACGATGTACCAGCCAGCGGCCACAGAAATATCACCAATAGAAATCATGCTACCAAGCCCAGGAGGAGGCCATTCCTCCGGTGGAGTGGGCCCTCACACCTATAGGGCACTGCAAGCCCGCTGAGGCATAAGCCAAGGCTATAGCATCCACTATGGTAGCCTCCAAAATGGTATTAGTTATACTTTCAGGGAGCTGCAAAGTCTGTTGACCTGAGGAAGCAGGGCAATCTGGGGGAAGGCATACAGGTGAGTGCTGGGTCAATTGTGGACCAAGGCATCTCGCTGTCTCGAATAGTAGATTGGGCAGTGAAAGTTGTCTTCTTACAAAAGATGTCCACCTCTGTCCTCCCGAAGACAGACCAAATCATTTGAAATATTTGGGGATGTAGTCTCCATTCTCCTGGAGCTACATTGTCCCTGGACAGCATGTCTGTCTCCTGGTTCATTCTGCCTTGCACATGAACTGCTCTCAGTGAGAAGAGTTTGCCCTGTGCCCATAAAAGTAGGCGATGAAAAGTACGGTGGAGCCATCCTGTGAATCGAGTGTGAACTGAGACTGCCTTGGTGATTGATAAAGGCTACCACATTCATGTTGTCAGAATGGACCAGGACATGGTGCCCCATGAGGGCCAGAAAAACTGCCATCCATGTCGAGGCAGTTGATGTGTAAGCGCCAGTGGTGGAAAGAGTACTGAAAAAATATACTGAAGTAAAAGTACCATTACCTTCCAAAAAATGTAGTGCGAGTAGAGTAAAAGTACTTGTCCAAAAAAACTACTTGAGTAAGAGTAAAAGAGTAGCCTATTTAAAAGTACTCATGAGTATTGAGTAGTGAGTACTAAGCTGTGGACTCTACCCCCTAATAATAAACGGTGTACACCGCAATTTATATATTTTAAAAACATTGTACATTCTGTAATTCACATTATCTTGATTGTCATAAAGAATGAAGAATATCTTTTATCCAGCAGTTTTAATTTTGACTGCCAACTCTTTAAAATACATCAAAACAGCACGGAAACAGTATTCAGTTGAAGAAAAGATGAAAGTTATTCTCAGTACAATCATCCCCATTTAAATAATAAAGTTTGAAAAAATAGATTTAAAAATCATGTGTAAGGCCACTGAGACAGCATGCTGTTGTTGCACATAAAATATTAATGTTTAGAACAGTGCAAATACAAACACCATTAGAAACACATAGTTCAGCATCACACACCATGATATGGGTTAAAATGAGAGCACATTTCTCTCCAAAACGGTGCCAGTTTTAGCATTTTGCAATAAAGAAATAAAAATAACTAAACCTAAAATAAATGCACATTGTTCTAGAAGGATGGCAAATTCATGCCATACCTTTTACACATTTACTCGAATTGTTATGCTGATAATACAATTTGTAAGGAAAAATGCATTAAATAGCGAGGTATTTCTGGGGAAAATTTTTCAAAGGAAAACACACACACACACACACACGCATGTCTCTTTGCTGAGCCGCGGCGGTCTCGGTGAATCAGCAGCATCCACAACTGAACGGAACAAAAAGTGTTGAACTTGAAAATTGTTTATGCGCGAGTGCACTTGCTAAATGAAGGCGGACTGTATAAAATTGATAAAAAAACGTTTTCACAGCGCGCATCACGCGCTCAAACTCATCAAAAGTCAACAAGTTCAACAAGCAACAACGACTTATCCAAG
>NW_015636527.1:22882-26718 GCF_001515625.1 Sinocyclocheilus rhinocerous
TTGTTATGCTGATGATACAATTTGTAAGGAAAAATGCATTAAATAGCGAAGTATTTCTGGAGAAACTTTTTCAAAGGAAAAAACACACACACACGCATATTTCTTTGCTGAGCCGCGGCGGTCTCGGTGAATCAGCAGCATCCACAACTGAACGGAACAAAAAGTGTTGAACTTGAAAATTGTTTATGTGCGAGTGCACTTGCTAAATGAAGGCGGATTGTATAAAATGGATTAAAAAAAAAAAACGTTATTAACGAGCTGCGCAGTTTTATTACATCACGTGCTGGCACAGATGCAGTATATTAACGCCACAGGTCATCAATAAGGTGCAGATTGGTCCTCAATTTGTGTTTCCAACACTTTTTCACAGCGCGCATCACACGCTCAAACTTCCACAGTTCCACAAGCAACAACGACTTATCGCAACCTCACACCAAATTTCAGGCCGTGTAGATAGGCAAGCATAGCCTATATACAAATCATTTAGTAAGCAGAAATCCTAAATTTACATTAACATATTAAGTTAGAGGAAGATGCGACTGAATTGAATTGATGCTTGAAGAATGCGCTTCCAGCAGCCATGATAAACAGTTGGCGGTTAAAGTTTTCGATGCACAATTTGATTTGACGAAAGTCACGAGACCTATTACTATCTATCCAATCACGTTGATGGATAAAAATAAAATAAAATTAAGCATGTAACGACCACAAACGGAGGAAAATAGCGGAGTAAAAGTACCGATACATCACTTAAAATGTACTACAGTAAAAGTAACTACTCAAAAAAGTACAATTACTGATAAAAATGACTTAATTACTGTAACGTGAGTATTTGTAATTCGTTACTTCACACCCCTGGTAAGCGCTCCTCCAGGTTAGTCACTGAACAGTCAGGGAACGTTCCGGTGTAATCAATGCCCACATTCAGGCAGAATTTATAACTGTCCCCAGAAAGACCAGGAGCTGGACGCCGGTCTGCTCTCATGCAGAGCTCCCCATTCAGAGTTGGAGGCATCTGTCATGACCACCTTCCTTCTGAAGGTCAGTCCCAATGGAACACCTGATTGAAACAGGTGAAAGGTTTCCCAAGGTGCCATGGCTCGAATGCAGTAGTGGGTTACCCTGAGATGAAAGCGTCCCATGCACCAAGTGTGGGAAGGGACATGGGCTTTGAGCCAGTACTGAAGGGTCTGCATGTTGAGCAGGCCCAGAGGAATCACAGAGGAAGTGGCAGACATGAGGCTGAGCATCCTCTGGAAAGCCCTGAGGGGACGTGAAGTCCCTAATTTGAATAATGCCACTAGTCACTGAACAGTCAGGGAACGTTCCGGTGTAATCAATGCCCGCATTCTGGCAGAATTGATAACTGTCCCCAGAAAGACCACTCGCTGGCTGGGAGACATGGAGCTCTTGGCTAAATTGATTCTCAACCCAAGGCTCTCCAGGTGGCTGAGCAGCAGCGACCTGTGAGCAATGAGTTCCTGTTGTGACCTGGCTAAAACCAGCCAGTCGTTGAGGTGGTTCAGAATGCGGATTATCATCTGTCTCCGAGGGGAAAGAGCAGCGTCTATGCTCTATTCAAGTGCGTGGGACCAGGGACAAACCGAATGGCAGGACTGTGTACTGATAGGCCACTCCCTCAAATGCGAATCTCAAGAACAGTCTGTGATGGCGGGCTATCTGGATGTGAAAGTAAGCATCTTTCAGATCCACTGACAGATACCAGTCCTCGGGACATACTTGCGTGAGGATCTGTTTCAAAGTTAATATATTGAACGACCATCTCATAAGTGAGCGGTTCAGATGCCTGAGATCGAGAATGGGTCTGAGTCCACCATCTTTCTTGGGAATGAGGAAATAACGGCTGTAAAAATCTGACTAACTGTTTACTAGAGGAACCGTTTCCATGGCTCCTTTTGCAAGCAGTGTTTGTACTTCGGACCGGAGAATCCGAAGCACTGTTGTCCCGCACCGAAGTCTGAATTATGCCTCTGAAGCAAGGTGGCCTGTGAGTGAACTGAAGCAAGTAACCTCGTTCTATGGTTTTTAGAACCCAACTTGACACATCTGGGGTAGCTTTCCAAGCCTGAAGCTGGATGGGAAGTGATTCTTGTTTTTTTGAATGGTAGTTCACCACACGGGGCTGGGAGCTGACATTCATGGTAATTCAATTAAATTCAATTCAAGTTTATTTGTACAGCGCTTTTCACAATACAAATCATTGCAAAGCAACTTTACAGCAAATTAAGTTTCTACAATATTTAGTGGAAGCTCATCAGTGGTGACTGTCAGTCAATGTACATATGGCAGAAATGTACGGAAAAATCAATTCATAAAGTCATTACTATTAAACTGTGAGGGAATATTTAGATCGGGTGGCGTCTGGTTATTTGTTAATCTAGCCACTGTGCTAAATGAGGAGAGGAGAAATGCTCTTTTGAGTATGTGGGTCCGCTATGACACCGGTGGTTTGCTTGGGCACGCACTGAATTAGAAGGACGGGCCCATCTTGAATGTAACTTCCATCGCTCTGTGTTAAGTGGAGGGATGGAGACCAAGCACAAACTTTCTTGGAGGGAGTTCATGGCTCGGCAAGAACTGATCCTCTCCTGTTCCTCTCTGCATTCGGATCAGGCGGGCTGAAGCAGTGCCGGCTTGGCAGGCTACTGAGCAGATGGAGCCTTTTAGCGAATTGAATCAGCCGCTGCAATGGAGTGCTTCGGCAGGAAGTGATGCATTGCCTGCGATGACTTCTGTGCACTGTAAACCGCGACCTTGTCAGCATCCCTGATCTCCAGCACCACCAAATTGGCCATGGCCTTGCCGATTGCCTGCGCGGTGGCCTTAGTAGTGCGCAGAGCCAGGTCAGTCACTGTGCGTAGCTCTCTAAAGGCATCAGCCGGACTCGTCCATGGTGCGGAGAAGTTTGGCCTGGAATAATTGAAGCACTGCCATTTTGTGAAGCGCTGAGCCAGCCTGGCCAGCCGCTGAATAAGCCCTGTTTGCTAGGGCTGAGGTAGTCCTGCAGGGCTTTGATGGATGTGCTGCATGGGCTTTCAACCCAAGGGTTGCTTCATAGCATGTTTGCATTATGCTTGATAGCGTGTTTATATAATCTATATGGTGATTGATGAATGAATGAATGACACAGATGAGAACAGTTCCTATTCTCTGTATTTATAGCTCCATAAGATGAGGCATGTTGTAACACTCGGCCTTATCGGCCGAGTTACATGGATTTAAAATGGGTCAGATTAAACTGTGTGAGATAAAATAAGTGTTTTAAAAAGATGAGACAACAACAAAAGTAGAATGAATAAATCGTGTATTTACATAATGCACAAGAAACTTAAAACAACACAATAAAACTAGAATAACTTAGGCTGTTAAAAGCAGATTGTCCATTTAAATCGTACCCTAAAACAGTCCTTAAGAATCCCAGTGTGTTGAAGTCCCAAGGTAAAAGTGTCCACCGGTGTATATACAATTCCAAAGAAAGTGATCATCGTTACACCTAGGAACATTCTCTGTTATTTACTGTCACCGTTGGGAACTATTTTTTTAGCAGAAAGATGGCAATTAATGAATTTACTTCAAAAAAGTAACATATCAATGCATACATTTTTGGTTTAATATTTGTATTGTGCGATAACCATTTTGTAAAAGCAATAAGGTACATGTCGTGCCTAATAACGCCCTTCATCCTTGACTTATTCACAATAGAGCATATATATATATATATATATACTGTATATATATATCTAAAAGATTCTGTGACAGTGACTGGAGTAATGATGCTGAAAATTCAGCTTTGCATCACAGGAATAGGCCTAAAT
>NW_015636527.1:27475-30700 GCF_001515625.1 Sinocyclocheilus rhinocerous
CAGCAATTATAGTACTTTCATGGAGTGTAGTAGCAGTATCAATGAATTCGGATCTGGTTATTAGCGAATTGTTAATAGCAGTATGCATAGCAAATCAAGTCAAATTATTACTGTTGTTTATAGCAGCAGCAGCAGAAAGTATCTGGTTGCATGAAATTTCAGTGATAACACATGGGGTAAGTAACTCTTTAAAACTGAAGTAGGCTTTTATTACTTTGTTTATTTAACAGGGCATACAGAGATTTTGTGAACTCTTCAAAGCGAAATAGGCATTATTCGTTTGCATTTCATTGTTTAATAAAGACGCTTATAGTAATTCTAAGTAATTTCGTGCAGCTGTAGCAGCAGTATGCATAGCTATTCAGATCGCAATTTTTAGCGAATTTAATAGCAGCAGAATGGCATAGCAAATTCAGATGCAATGTTAGAAATAATATTAGCAGCAGTCTGCATAGCAACCAATTATTATTGCTAATATAGCAGGGGCAGCAGACAGTATCTGGTTGCATGAAATTTCAGTGATAATGCATGGATGGGCTACAGCAATTCTAGTACTTTCATGGAGTGTAGCAGCACTATCCATAGAATTTCAGATTGCGTTATTAGTGAATTATTAATAGCAGTATGCATAGCAAATCAAATTATGCGTTTAGTTGTGGCAGCAGTAGGTAGACTGTAGTTTATATTTACATTTATTTATTTTGCAGACGCTTTTATCCAAAGCGACTTACAATTGCTGAAGTTTCAGTGACTATAAATGGATGGTATGTGAACTCAAGCGAATAGGCATCATTTGCGTTTCATTTATTTAAAAGGGGCTTATAGCAATTCTAAGTACCTTTGTGCATCTGTAGCAGCAGTATGCATAGTTATTCAGATCGCACATAGCGAATTTAATAGCAGCAGCATGCATAGCAAATTCATATGCAATGTTAGAAATAATATTAGCAGCAGGAAGTCAAATTATTGTTGCTAATATAGCAGAAAGTACTTTAGTTGCTTGAAATTTCAGTGATAACGCATGGGGTAAGTAACTCTTTAAAGTGAAATATGCATTTTATTTCTTTGCTTATTTAACGGCTTACAGTAGATTTGTGACCTCTTCAAAGCGACATAGGCATTATTTGATTGCGTTTGCTTCTTAATAAAGACACTTATAGCAATTCTAAGTACTTTTGTGCAGCTGTAGCAGCAGTATGCATATCTAATCAGATCGCTAGTTTAGTGAATTTTAATAGCAGCAGCACACATTGCAAAATTCAGACGCAATTGTTAGAAATATTAGCAGCAGTCTGCATGGCAATCCAATTATCATTGTTGCTAATATAGCAGCGGCAGCAGGAAGTACATTTAGTTGCATGAAATTTCAGTGATAACGCTTGGATGGTAGTGAACTTTTTAGGTGAAATAGGCATTTTATTACTTTGCTATTCAATTCAACAGGGTTTATAGAACTCTTCAAAGCTAAATAAGCATTAATTGGTTGTGTTTGGTTATTTAATAAAGGGACAGTAGCAATTCTAAATAATTTTATGCAGCAGTATGCATAGCTATTCAGATCGCAATGTTGGCAAATTTTATAGCATGCATACCAAATTCCGATGCAAGGTTAGAAATAATATTAGCAGCAGCATGCATAGCAAGTCATATTATAGTTGTTGCTAATATAGCAGTGGCAGCAGAAAGCGCTTTACTGTAGTTGCATTACATTTTAGTGATAACTCATGGAGGGCAAGTTATCTCTTTAAAGTGCAATAGGCATTTATTACTTTGCTTATTCAACAGGGCTTACAGCAGGTTTTGTGCAGCAGCAGTAGATTATGCTTCGCAAATTCTGATGAAATATTACAACCGCAACAGCTCGCACAGTAAATTCCTACTACAACATTGTGAATATCATTAACAGCAACAGCATGTACTTCAACTCCACCTTCTTTGACGTGCAATTTTTTTCCCCCCGGTTCGTTTCTCATTCTACGGAAGTCAGACAGGGGAACACATCTCCGCGACGATCTTGCAGGCTGTGCACGGTCCAATCTTGAATGTTTCAGCCACACTTTGTTGCGTGGCCCCACAAGCTAGTACTCGGAGTGTCAAGGTCAGTCTCTCCGTAGTGGAAATCTGTGTCCTGTGCGTTTTTGCATGTTTCACATATGGTGTTATTTTTCTTTGCCACTGAATAGATCAATGCTACTGCCAGATGTTTACGAAACTGTTCTTCTCTCACAGCCGCCGTCATTGTTGTGTTTAGGGGGTACACGCGGGCGGCGTGACACATGTTTGCAACCCCGCCTCCAGCAGCGCAGGGGTGTCGGAATGTTCGAAAACAGTATACCGTCGCTTAGCCTTTTCGAACTTCTTTTTGCCCTCAAACGAAGAACGAAAAAGAACTTCGTTTGAAGTAGAGCCCGACCGATATATCGTTTTGCCGATATTATCGGCCGATATGAGCCTGTCGCCGATATATCGGTATTGGCGAATATGCCGCCGATATGAATTTTTTTTTACAGAAATTAATTTCAGCAAATTGGAAATGCTGTCCGAAGGAGATATCACAGCTTGTAAATCCTTTTGAACAACTTTCCATGTTGCAACTTCCTTCAAAAAGGTTTCAAAGGTTTGCATCTTTGGTAGATACCAATCATCATTGTCACTTTTCCTTTCCTCTTCCTCAAATAACACTTGTACAGACTGGTGAACATTTTTAAAGTCATTTAGTGCAACATTCAACTCTTCAAGGCCTGTGTTAACAGTTCTTACCTCCATTCCAGTGATTTCCTTTTTTTCCCTTGTAAATATTTTTTAAAACTTAAATCCCCATGAGTATGACCATTTTTCAACCACATTAATTACCTCTTGTATCTTCATTTTAATGTGTTCAACATTCCTTCCCCTTTTCCATAATGCTCCATCATCTGCAAATAAAGATCGACTAATATCAACATCATTTATCATGATGGAAAAAAGCAATGGACTAATGACACTACCCTGAGGGGTACCGTTATCTACCAGATACTTCCTGGACAAAGCTGTACCAATTCTAACTCGAATAGATCTGTCAAATAAAAAATCTTTAATCCAATTAAATACTCTTCCTGAAATTCCTATTTTATTTAACTTAATCATTAGTCCCTCCTTCCAAACCTTCCAAACCACTTTCTCAACATCAAAGAAAACTGCCATAACTGATTCTTTGTTAACCTGTGCCTTCTCGACCTTCTCGAT
>NW_015636527.1:32609-35050 GCF_001515625.1 Sinocyclocheilus rhinocerous
TTCTTCATGTTTTATGGCGGGTGGCATCCAACGTTAAGGTGCATTACCGCCACCTACTATACTGGAGTGTGGACCAGAGTGACTAACAGAACTTTATATATAAAAAAATAATAATAATTTTTATTAAAAAAAAACACTACAAAATAAAAAAAAACATTATTAATAATAAAAACTATTATACTTTATATTCTATTTATTAACCCAGTTTCCCTCAAGAATAAAACTAAAGAATTATAATTTCCTGTTTGACCGAGTATTTGCTTTGCATCTAGTATCTCCTGTGGTGTCCTTCTGAATATTTCTCTTTCTATAATATATTTTTGGCAGTGACATAGAACATGTTCTACTGATTCCTCCTCCTGACAATACTCACACAGACCTGTGGGATGTTTTCCAATGAGATGTAATGTCTTATTTAGTCTTGTGTGACCCAGTCTTAACCTTGATATTATATTTTCCTCCTTGGTACTTCGCCCTGTCATCCTCATCCTTCCCACTTCTTTCTGGATGTTATAAAGATGTCTGCCTGTACTTCCCTTGTTCCATTTATCTTGCCATTTACTGATGATTTTACTTTTAATTATTGTCTTTATTTCTGCTTTGCTAAATAAAATGTCTATTGTATTTTCTTGCTTGATTGCTTCTTTTGCTAATGAATCTGCTGTTTCATTGCCTTTAACTCCCCTGTGAGCAGGCACCCACATAAATGTAACCACTATATTCAAATTATGAAGTCTGAAAAGAGTTTCATATATTTCATTAACTATGTCTTGCCTACCCCGGGATGAAAATGACTGTAACGATAATAACACTGAACTTGAATCTGAGCACAGAATAACTTTTAGTTTAACTTGTTCTACCCAGTGCAGAGCTGTTGCAATTGCTATTAACTCAACTGTATAAACTGCCAGGTGATCTGATGTTCTCCTATTGATAGATACTTGTAAAGATGGAATGGTAAATGCATATGCTGTTCTTCCTGTAGGATCTTTGGATCCGTCTGTATATATTGCTACATAATTCTGATACAATGTTTGAATCCTATCCTCCACCAACACTGGCAGATTTCCTGTATCTTTAAATAGATGACTATTTTCCAGTAGATATAAATCAACGAATACTGAGAGAAATAACCATGGAGGAGTTACTGTTACTGGGACTGTAGGAATGCATATTTCCTGATCTAATCCCATTTTTCTTGATATATCCACGGAGATCCATGCAAAACATTTACTCTTAGCTCTCTCACTCTCCCGACATGGGAGAAGTACCTTAGTGGTTGGGTTTCCAGCCTCCGTATGTCCTTTTAAATTTGCCCAATAATTCATGATTAGCTGTTCAAGTCGGAAACACATTGGCATCTCCCCCATCTCCACATGCAGAGCATCAACAGGAGTCGACTTGACCACACCACAACACAATCTCAATGCTTGAGCTTGTATTACTTCTAGCTTTTGTAATGATGTTTTAGCTGCCGATCCATATACAAAACTCCCATAATCCAATACTGATCTAATCAATGCTATATATACACTTTTCATTGCACCTCTGCTCGCTCCCCAATCAGATCCAGATAAACACCTCATAACATTTAACACCTTTTTACATTTGTTGAGTATATTATTAATATGTTCAGTCCAAATCAATTTGGAATCAAACCACACTCCCAAAAACTTAAAGAATTTAACTTGCTCAATTAATTGTCCGTATATTCTTACCTCCATTCCAGTGATTTCCTTTTTTTTCCTTGTAAATATTAGTGATTTAGTTTTTTCTACTGAAAACTAAAATCCCCATGAGTATGACCATTTTTCAACCACATTAATTGCCTCTTGTATCTTTATTTTAATGTGTTCAACATTCCTTCCCCTTTTCCATAATGCTCCATCATCTGCAAATAAAGATCGACTAATATCAGGTGGAACTTGGGAAAAAACATCATTTATCATGATGGAAAAAAGCAATGGACTAATGACACTACCCTGAGGGGTACCGTTATCTACCAGATACTTCCTGGACAAAGCTGTACCAATTCTAACTCGAATAGATCTGTCAAATAAAAAATCTTTAATCCAATTAAATACTCTTCCTGAAATTCCTATTTTATTTATCTTAATCATTAGTCCCTCCTTCCAAACCATATCGTATACTTTCTCAACATCAAAGAAAACTGCCATAACTGATTCTTTGTTAACCTGTGCCTTCTCGATTTCCGTTTCCAAACATACAACTGGGTCCATTGGTCCTCTCCCTCTCCTGAATCCACTCTGATAAGGTGATAAAAGATCCTTTGTTTCAAAATAAAATGTCAGTCTTTCAGTAATCATCCTTTCCATTATTTTGACTAAATGCGATGTTAGAGCTATTGGCCTATAGTTTACCGGTTTTGAAGTATCTTTCCCTGGCTTCCTAATAGGAATAATCACTGCTTCTTTCCAAGC
>NW_015636527.1:35105-47682 GCF_001515625.1 Sinocyclocheilus rhinocerous
AACCCCAACCGGTGTTACTCTTCCTATTTTATTACAAAAACTTCGCCAAATATGCCTCTCTGCACTATGTATTGTTTTCCTAACTTTAGCTTGTGCTTTCTTATATACAATTAAATTCTGAAAACTATGAGCTCTTCTTAATACTCTGAGAGCTTTATTCCTCTCTTTCACTGCTCTAGCACAATCACCTGTCCACCAAGGGACTGCTTTCCTCTCCATCTTTCCTTTACTTTTAGAAATGGACTGATTTGCAGCTTCTATTAAAGTTGTTCTAATATTTTCCTCAACCCTCTCAATATCTTTATTTAAATCTGTTTTACACATCTCCTTTTCACAAATATATGTAAATAATTCCCATTTTGCACTACTAAATATCCATCTCCCTGTCATTTCACCTTTCCTCTTATTCTTTTCCAATGGAAGTTGACAAAACACTGGAAAATGATCACTACCTATTGCTGTGTCTTCTAACACATCTCACTCACATCTTCCACCTAGATTTCTAGACACTAATGTTAAATCTAATACTGAAGTGTTCCCAGTGCGAACTTCACTGCCTTCTCACTGTCTATCAAAATAAAAGTCTCAAAAAAAAAAACCTTATATACCAAAATATATTTTAGTACTCCTATAACCTAAATAACAAATAAAAATTGCTCCAACATTGTATAACATTAATTTAATTTCAGCGTAAAAAAGTCAGTCCTAAAAGTCTCAGCTTAAGTTCATTTCTTCACCCCCTTCTCTCTAACCTATCATACCAGAATTTCAATATCTTTTTCTGACCTGGTTTTCAGGTTTGTCATCCTACTTCACTTTCTTCTGCTCTGTCTTTATCTTTTTTCTTTATGTTAAAACTAATGCATTCTTTTCACTTGATTTTTTCTCATTCTCATCTGCTGTTCTACAATCCATCTTTCCCTCCTTCCATCTCACTTTCATTTTCTACATTTGTGAATGAAAGGGTATACCCCCCCCCCCCCTTTTTTTTCTTTCAGCAGCAGAGCCCTGTGCTGCAGGATGACTTCATGTAGTCTAATTTCTGGGTTGTAATAAGCTGTAAATGGCGAGGCTGCTGGGGTCTGTGTAGGAATTAATAAGAACTAATAGAGAATGCCTGAGGGGACAGCAGCCTGTCTTTAAGTAAACATTATGACTTCTCCAGGGGAGCTGTTGGCACAGGGGAGCTGCTAAGGGATTGGGCTCTGGCTTGATGAATCATGAAGCTGTGGGATAGATCATTTGCTCCTTGATTCTACACCAATAGCGCTAATAAGGCCTCTCTGCTTGACTGTCTGATTGGATGGGCTAGCATTGTGCATGAACATATTAATCATGTATCTGGTGAAATTTGGTTTGGGGAGTAACTGAAACATAGAGCTGTCCCATAGGAAAGAAATGCCATAAATATGTGGTTAAAAAAATGAAGTTGTGAATAAAAAAATATTATTGGATTATGTTTTACAAGAGAATAAATTTGTAATAATAATAATAAAAGATAAATAAAAATATAACTAATTTTTTTTTTTTTGTTTGCAGTGTGAAAACCGCATAAGTCTCTTGAGCTATGAAAGACCATCCTCTGAAATGTAATTTGTCTAAGATCAGCTGTTTATGTATAGCCAGAGTAGAGCGGTTAGATGTATGTGAGTCTCTGTAGTTGTAAGTGAGCTGGTGTTTAGAGGTGAACAGTACCTGTTGTGAGTTACTGTGAGGTACTGAGATGTGACAGGTACTGAGGTGTGCTCCGAATCCCCGTGGAGACAAGTGCGAGACCCCCCTAAAAGCCTTAGTGGTCTCACCTCAACTATGTTTGATCTCAGTCAATGCTAGCATTGTGTGTGTATGAGGTAGAGAGAAAAAGAGAAAGACACACAGGCTGGATGTTTTGCATCAGCAAAGGAAACTCTCTTTTTTATTCCTCAGCTTCCTGAACTTCACATTCAAACACCACACAACACCCAACAGCGTGTGCTCAAAAACACTGGATGTAGAATGAGAGGAAACCCCTGTACCCACAGATGCTTAGTGTGCCGTCAGATTTGGGTATGGCAGGTGACACTCTTGAGTTTTGACACACCAAAGCATATACTGTAGAGGTGACCGGTGCAAGCACACTTTTTACTCCATTGAATATTACGTTTAATATTACCTTAAATATTAATACAGTAATATTACCTTACAGATTAATCCAGTTGTTGATGCTATTGGGACTAGTTGTCACACTACATGGTCTAAGTTGTCACAATGAAAGCTGATATCAAACAGCCTATTATAGTCTTTTCACACACACGCACGCACGCACGTACGCACGCACACACACACACACACACACACATACACACACGCACGCACACGCACACACTGCTCAGCAAGCCTGCATTTATTTGATCCAAAGTACAGCAAAAAATTTGTACAGTAAAATTTTTTAATATTTTTACTATTTAAAATAAGTGTTTTCTATTTGAATATATTTAAAAATGTAATTTATTCCTGTGAATAAATTATGCTGAATAGCTGAATATAATTTTTCAGGTTTCTTTGATGAATAGAAAGTTCAGAAGAACAGCATTTATCTGAAATAGAAATCTTTTGTAACATTATGAATGTCTTTATCATCACTTTTGATCAATTTAAAGCATCCTTGCTAAATAAAAGTATTAATTTCTATAATTTCTTTCCCAAAAAAAAAAAATCTACTGACTCCAAGCTTTTGAATAGTGTATAATGTTACAAAAGCTTTTTACATAAATGAAAAGAAACGAAGATAACATAAATGAACATAAATGAAAAGAAACGAAGTTGCTTGTCAGGTTTTCACACATTCAGTGTGTGTGTGTATATATATATATATATATATATATATATACTTCCTGAATGCATTGTCTCAAATGAAAATAAACCTGAAAAATCTAACCAAAGTCTTTAGCATTATGTTACAATTACAGGCAGTTTAATTGGAGATGGAGGACAGTGGCCCTCCAGGACCAAAACTGCTCATCCCTGATCTAAAAGAATAAAGAACGCAAACCATAAAACAGGAGCTCTCTGATACAGCATGAAAATAAGTCTTGTCAGGAGCATTTGTGAGACAACAGAAACTTCTCTACTCTAGGGGAAGAAAAAAAGATGAAAAAAGCTTCTCCTTCATTTGCGACGTCTTTAGAGTCTCTTGTTCTCTGTATCTCCACACTCACTCTCAGCTCATAAACCAATGCGGGGCAGAAAAAACAAACAAACAAGGCAACTAATAAGCCAAGGAGTTGATGCTCACTGGAGGTTTGGTATTATTGCGTGTTCTTTATTCCATTCTTATCTCCTGAGCAGCAAGTGCAAAAGAGGGACCATGTAAGCATTAAGATTACATCGTTGCGCATTTGTTACCCAGGAATGTAAGACGTGGCAGGCTCAATCGCCATTGAAAGTCATTCCCGGTCCCTCTCTGGCACTTCTAAAGCATCTTAAGTGGAAAAGGTTGTATGAGAGAGGGAGAGAGGAAAGCTAATCTTATTAGTGCACAGTGCTCAACACTCACCAATGGACTGCAATGCTGAGACAAGGGATTTTGGCTCACTTGTCTTTGAAACAACCCATTTTTCCTCTTACACCTTCCTTTTCTGAAAAATGTGACTATTGATTTGTTCCCAGTTTAACAGTAATATTTTTTTTCACTTTAAATAATACAACTGTAATATTTTTTCCACTTTCAATAATGCAAAAGTAGCCAATTGTTTTTTTCAATAAAACTTAAATGTATAAATACACTTAAATTAGCCCAAGTCAAATCATATATAACATTATTGTTTATTAATATTACTTAACATTCAAAGTAAATTAATGAAAACAAACAAATAACAATATCACACTTTATTTTAAGGTCCAATTCTCGCTATTAACAAACCATCAATTATGACTTTTGCCTCAATAAACTCCTAATTTGCTGCTTATTAATAGTTAGTAAGGTAGTTGTTACTTTTAGGTATTGGGTAGGATTAGGGATGAAGAATATGGTCATGCAGAATCAATGCTTTAGTTCTAATAAACAGCCAATATGATAATAATAGGCATGCTAATAAAAAACTAGTTAATAATGAGAATTGGTTCCTAGTGTTACCATAAAAAAAATCACATATTAATGCCTTTTCATTACACAAATATGAATTTATTGGAACCTGCATTATAAGTGAACGAAAGAAAGGCCTTAATGACATTCACATTACCTTTTAAATGTTTTTTTAGAGTTAAATTAAATTTTCAGGATGCAAATGCAAAGATATCAATTTAAGCTTTATAATTAGGAAAATGATATGATTAAAAAAAAAAAAATCACGTGAAATAGATGTTTTTTTTTTTTTTTTACTAATCTTTAGATTACCACATGTGAACAGAACACTTTATTGTGTTTTCTGGACATTTTTTTTTATGTGTTTTTTTTTCTTTCTTGTGTTATTTCGCTTATGCCCTCATTCATTTTTAAAATATATAATGTCAGTATAAACTATATCCACAATATGTGGATTTCTGATCACCTTCTTTCTGATAACATTTAAAAACATTCTTAGGCTAATATTTAGATGCTTAAATCTACGTAACATGTGGTGAATTTTTTCTAAAATGCATTGTCATTAAGTTAAAATTTTAACGGAGGAGTTGAGGCACGCATTGGCGCCCCCTTAGGCCAAAAAAAGCGCTGCTCTCAACTGCACACCAGAGACCTAAATCCTAAACCTTAGTCCTAAATCCCACCTTTTAGAAACTGACTTTAGTTTATGAGAACTATGCAAGTATGAGAAGCATGCATAACCTTTGGAGGCAACATATGTTTGCATGATGGCAAGGTTAAAGGGAGCACCTGAAGTAAACTAATTAGAATTGTGATCAAACCTGTTAATAATTCAAGTGTATTTCAATTTCATGACCATACCTGTCAACATTTGGGTCCCAAAATACGGGAGACGAGGTGGGGGGGGGGGGAGTTATTATATTAATAAAAAAAAATATTATCAAACAATTATTTAAACTGCGTGTATATCAAACTGTGTGTTTTCTGCGTAAAAATAAGGGTAGTTTTTGGCTTTGGACTAAAACAAAAAGCAGAAGGGCTTATTGAAAAATGCAAATTCATTCTCTCTTCATTCTTTTGCTTTTCGCCAGAAATATAGCCATTTCCCCGGTAACCGCAGTCAACAAAGCAGTGCAGCACCTGATTTTGCAACTTGCAACGCTCATATTTAATCAATTAAACCATAGCCTTTTGAAGTGTAAGCTATATCTCAATTTGCATGTATATTTGTTTTTTTCACTGGAGCACCACCTGAGTCTTCTCCCGTCCCATTTCTACCAGTGATCCTTTGCTTCCCGTGGTACTCATCACTGTTGTAGGTTGTCAAGTTGAGGGGACAAATGGGTTGAAATTTGTATGTGTCGATTGTGTGAGAAGGATGCGTTTCATACAAGATCTGGCAACTGGGCAACCTTGGAATTTGTTGACGTGAATATTCATATGAGGTTTGGGCCATACAAATTACGGAGGTTTTACCGGAGGCGAATGTAGGAAACATAAAATACGCACAGTGAGATTTTTTTTATAGAAAGATTAAAAATATGAGAGAAATACAGAAAAATATTTAAACAGGATGATAGTGGGATAGAATGGTAAAATACGGGAGAATCCCGGGAAAAACGGGAGGGTTGACAGGTATGTTCATGACTTTGATGTACCATTCACAACTGAATTTCAACTTCCTGCTTTTGTCAGGAGAGCGTATAATTTATGTTAAATTGATTTGCTTAATGTGCTTAAAATAAAAAAAAAATTTTCCTTTGGAGAAGGCTGAATTGCGGTATTTTAAACCTGGTTAATCGCTTCTCTTTTTGTGAGAAAGGATTATGGACCAGCACACAGAATGAAACACCCTTTCTCTTTCCCACAGCTAATTGGGCGTGGAACTCTGTCAGTGCAAGGAATAAGCATTAATATGAGAATTTACATTTATTATGGGAAACAACTGTCACCAAACACTGATTTTAATGCGTTCTTTTGTGAGCTTCTTCAATTCAGGGCATTTAGATAGCAAGCTTTAACATCCTGGTGCATACTCCAAGGCCATAATCTCATCATCTATTCATTTCATGCTGCACTTAATTAACATTGTGCTATTGACCAACACGCTGAAATACACCTGTATGTAATAAAGTTAAAGTATTATGAACAGACTGATGACACAGCCTAATGAGCACATAATGAGTAGGAAAGACATGAGATCTCTTTAATATCTCCTTTTTCCTCCATTTAATCTTAGTAGAGATATGAAACAGAGACTTTTGTTTATGGTGTCCTGTTCCAGTAGTTTTCTCTTAAAAATAACACTCTAGTAATAGCACAAGCCTCCTTTAGAGTTTCAGAAGAGATGTCTCAATCTGTGCTCAGTTTTTTCAGAAAAGCAAATCTTAGATTTTAGTATGAACTCAAAAAATAATAAATAACTCACAAATTAGGTACATATCTCAATTGTTTCTCCAAAGTATTAATTCAGTTAAATGGAGCCCAGATTTAGACTTTTCTTCTTTAGTTTCCTGCCTCTCAGATTTTTAGTAATTTTTTTTTTAAATATCTAGTATTAAACTGCTCTAAAACAAAGTATCAAGCTGTGCTTTAACATTAGCTAATATGGCAACTATTGTCTCATTTTTATTAAAGTTATAACTTCTCTTGATTTCACCATTTTGTCTCTCAAAATATGAAAGAGCAATAACATTTTCCTCTGGAATCAGTTTTTGCACCTACAGTGTGTTGGATTAGAACTAAATAAAGGAATTGAAAAAGTGGGAGAAAAGTGTTGTTGAGGGGGAGATGGATGAAAGAGTGTAGAGAGCGAAGAATTCAGGAACAACTGTGGGATTAAGTGGCACAGGCCAAGTCAGTGGGATTATGGGTGAAAAGGTCCTAGTCTTAATTGGTGCAGATGACAGGCCGGCCGTCCCATAGAGCAAACAAAAGACATGTCAGCCATGCTTGAGTGGACACAGGCTCTCTGTATCTGCTTGTCCACAGGAATGTGCATGTTCCAATTTCTCTCCGCATATTCCCTTTTCTCCTTTCCTCTCTTTTTCAGTCTATACCTCATCATTGTCCTCTTTCACTCTTTTTCACCTTCTCTTTTCTTGGGATGTGAAGTGAATGAACTGAGAAGGGAAAAACTATCTCCTCTGTAAGACAGAAAAAAAAAAAAAAAAGAAAACATACAAAATACTTTTTTTTTTTTTTTGTAGTCTAGGATTTTTAATAGATGTTGTGTCGAGCTGAAAGTGAACACACACTCGAGTGGTTGAGGGGGAAAAATCCCTAAAGAAACAAAGCTAACTGTTGTTTTGTTACACCCCTCCTCTGGAGAATCAAGCACACCAAACTTGAATAGCTGTGTTGTAAATCCCAGACAGCTACCTACATATTCATCTTGTTACCTACTCCTGTCACTTAGAAAACAGTTAGTAATGTTTTTTTGGGTAAAAAAATACGGTTCCATTAGTTAATGTTAGTTAATGTATTAACTAACATGAACAAAAAATGAACAATACATTTCTTAATTCATGTTAACTAAAGTAGTTAACTAATGAACCTTATTGTAAAGTGTCACCGTTTTTGTGTTGTTTTTAGACGGACTAAACCAGACTAATTTTAACTTTTTAACCTTTTACCTTTTTAAAACTTTTTAAGTTGTCCATATTATTTAATGTAATATATGGAATTGGAAAGTTGGTAAAACACACAGTCATGTTTAGTGTATGAACTGATTAATTGATTGTTTTTAATTGTGTGTTATTTGTTAAAGATGTTTATTTTTGTTAATTTAAAAGTTTTTTTTCCTCCCACCACTGACCTCTTCCTACCATGACCCTTCAGGTATCCTGCCTTGATGAGGTACTGAGGAATGCGCTGTTGTCATGGAAACCCAGTCCCAGATCAGTTCTGCAGCAGAGAAGAAGAAGAAAGTGGAGACCATCGTAGCCACCAAGAGTGCACCCACCTGCGCAGACATCAGTGAGAAGGCCGTGGCCTCCAGCACTACCTCCAATGGTACAGCTTCAACACTTTAACCTCTTCTCTTTAATCTCTTCTCTTACTTGTCAAACTTAAATTTCTATTCTCTATTGATTCTGTCTGTTTGAATTGTTTAAAAGTGAAGTGTGTAATTTTTTGGATGTTAAAGTACTATTCAAGTAACGCTCAAACATTGCCCTGTTTTGTTGAGAATCTCGACCAGCTCGACACAGCAACAGCTGCACCAATGTTGTAAGTTGGGGGTGGATATCTGTTTGGCTGACCAGTTGCAGTGTGTGGGAAACCTGTTAGAAACAGTCATTATTTTTGCAATTCTGTTATTTGCAAAATACATTCATTTCAGATAAAACAAAATGCACTTTTACTAACTGGCGATTCTCAATTTAACTTTAAAAGTGCCTCAAAACTTTCAAGCAGCATCATAATATAATTTTAGAGAAATGTTGCACATTGTTTTTCAACAACAAAAACTACTAGAAACTATAAACCAACAGCTTGGATTAGCTAAAAATCTCATACACCTTAAAATGGTATTAGCATTAGTTGTAACAAACATTTTTCTTCTCCACACAAAAAGTTGCACAAATGTTGTGTGGGTGTTTGTCTTGGTCGATTAGTGATCTTATTTTTTGTACCACTCCATATGAAAGCCTCTGGTGATATGGCAGGAAGTTAGAAAAAGAATGTTCTTTTTTTTGTCGAACAGGGCATCGTTAATTGCTGTTATGAGTTCTGTCTCCACCCCCCCCAAAGATAGAGCTTTATTGTTGTGGAAAAAGCATGGATGTAATTTGGCTTACTGATTGTGGATTTTTAATTACTCCTCTGAACAGCATAAGGTTTGTATTGGAATGTTTGCTGCAGTGATCATCTAGCTAGGATTCAGTCCCACACTCAGGGGAGAGACCCACTTTTAAATGAATGCCATCACCATTGACACTTCACGGGATTCAAGTTTTATATTCCACACAAACCTCTGCAGAATTTTTGTAAATCAGCCACATTGGAGGGTTTTCGAGCATGAACCGCCTTTTTAAGGTCATGCCACAGCATCTCAATAGGATTCAGGTCAGGACTTTGACTAGGCCACTCCAAAGTCTTCATTTTGCTTTTCTTCAGCCATTCAGAGGTGGACTTGCTGGTGTGTTTTGGATCATTGTCCTGCTGCAGAACCCAAGTTCGCTTCAGCTTGAGGTCAGAGCACACCTCGCTTTTTCAGACCGATGAGCTTTGTAAAAATCGACGTTTCAGAAAGGCGGGGCATAGAGGAGAAACAATAATGTACAGTATATGGAAAATAAAGTGTTTTTTTAACCTTAAACCGCATAAACACATTTCATTACACCAAATACACAAAATAATGTTCTTTTTAGCAGCATCATATGACCCCTTTAATACTTTTATTCCTTTCCACTTTCTCTAACCACACGGTGTAAAAGTTTATGTAAAGTTTAGCTGGAGTCTGTAATTGTGCATGCTTGGTGGGGAGCATTCCCACATGGTTAGCTAAAGACTGGCGCAGGGCTGCAAAGCATTCATCTGTGGACCGGCTCCCCCGGCCTGACAGCTCAAAGGAACCGACTGTGCCACCACAATGGCCTGATTGGTCCTCTTTGGAAGGAGCAAAGGAAGGGGGGCTTCCCTCCTCTGCAACTCACATCATTTGCTAGGCAGGTGGACAACAAAGTCCTCTGATTCTATTGTTGCTGCCTGGACCGTGAGAGGGAGAGAGAGAAAAAGAAAGAGAAAGAGAGAGAGATGTTCGTGTGCTTCAACTGAATGAACCTGGTCGTCATGGGATAATTTGTTAATTAAAAAGGAGAAAGGGGCAAAAAGGCACCTTCTGTTCAGAGTGAGAGAGAGGACAGAGGGACATAGAGAATGAGAGTGCACAATCGTTTTGGTATTGTTGGTTTGTCATACTTTTTCATGGATGCCAGAGTGATGAAATTAACAAGAATGAAGGAAGCATGAAGAACGGAGGGAGGGAAGTGAAGAAGCAAGGACAAATAGAGGAAAAAAGGAGGGACAACTTTGGAAGTTTGTCAGGCAAATTGTTTCCACTCACGTTTTCAATAATTTGAGAAGTGTTCAGTGTAAACCGTGTTGGGGAAGCCTCTTTGAAACTTGTCAAACTTGAGGCTACTAATAATTACAATTTTATAAATACATTGAAATAAATAATTTTATATATCACTATAAAACGATGTAAAATGTCACACAGGTTCAGGGGTTAAATTAATCTGTGAATTATTTGAGGGGTTAAGGGGTTTTAGTTAAATTATAGCTTGTATATAGTATAATTGCAGTTGATTTTCCTCGAGAAGAACTGTCATTTCTTTAGTTAAAACCAGCGGAACGGATCTACATTGGAAACTGGATCTTGCACCTTGGTGACAAAAGGTTAAGGTGCATGGTTTAACTTTCTGAACGAAATAATATTTTTTAATTTGTTTGTTTTTGCTGATTCACTGTAGCTTAAAGTTTTTTTAATACCAAAAATTAATTCAGGTGTATTTTGAGATTGTGATAAGCCTTTATACCTCCGGAAAAAAAGATGGACCTATCAAATGGATGAAAAGAGAGCCCGAGCGAACAGAAAGAGAGAGGCAGAGGTGACATCCCTCTTTTAAGCAGCCATTTAAATGATCAGCAGCAAATAGAAGCGAATGTCATCTGACAGAAATAAAGTTCCTGTTAGCAGCATGGCCGGAAAGTAATTTACAGATAGTCTGTCCTGGCCCATCTTTGTGGCGTGCAGATAAGGGTTCATTTCAGCAGGCAGATAGCAGCCACTCTCCCTTACTCGGCCCTATTCTGCGACACCTGTGATAACAGCTTGTGGAGCCTAATTGAAAATGGGGCCTCAAAATGGATTTTCTCCTTTCCTCTTCCTGTCTCTCTCCCTCTCTGAGCTGTTTATTCTGAAGTTCTTTTCATTTTTTTGTCCAGTCTGACCTGTCCCCCCGCCCCCTTTTTTTTTCTCCGTTTGGTGCAGGGCTGTTACACTAACGGGGAATTATTGAATGGATGTGTGGATATGTGTGTGTGTATGGGGGTAATTCCGGTATTCCCAAGTGGAAGGGTTTGGTAAATCTGCTATGGGATCATTTCTCACACCGGTGACAGTTTGGTGACAGCCATATGATCCGTCTTATTAATGAAATCATTGATCACTTGATGTGACTCATAATCGACACTCTGTCCTGCTGTTCTCCACCTCCCTCGTGCTTCCACCACCACTCTTCTATTTTTCCCAAGTATGCAGCAGTGCAATCAGTCGTCCACTGTTCATTTATTGATCTCAGCATTTTTGGTAGGACATATAAAGCAGCGATATTAGGCAAAATTGGCTCAGACTTCCTGTCAAGTTAAGTCAAGTCACCTTTATTTTTGTAGTGATTTATACAATACAGATTGTGTCAAAGCACCTTCACAGAGATAAACAAAAAAAATAGCAGAGGCAATTATGGAAACTCAGCTATGACAGTTTGAGACCGTTCTAGTTCTGCTGTAAAACAGCTCTAAAAGCCAATAGTTTTCTCAAGTTAGTGCACGAAACATTTTATCTTAGCACTAAGAGTTCTCCTAAATAGCAGTAAAAGTTCTTAGATAAGAGTTTCCTCTTAAAACCTATACACAAAGCTGCTGATATCAACTTTTAGAGATGGCAAGTAAGCATTGTGTAAACTGTATCTTTGCGATGGACACTGACTCAGAAAACACTATAGTTTATACTTAAATAATTAAAATATCTCATTGCTAATTTTTTTTACTGACACATTCATAGTCATTATAAAGGGTTTCTGAAGCGAAGTGATGCATTTGTGTAAGAAAAAACACCAGTTGCACCCCCCTAATAAGGACGGACCTGAACTCTATAGGTGCACATGAGGATCTGGCTTTTTTTCCCTCTTTCTTCTTTTCTTTTCTCTTCTCTATCCTTTCCCTTGTTTACTGTGGATATTTTTATAGGATCCTTACATGTAAATGGGGCTAGGGACAGAAGTAAATGGTCATTATTAAAATAATGTTTAAAGTTGAAAGCATTTTACAAGAGAAACATAGTAACAAAAATAATGTGGTGGGACTGGGAGGGGGGTGTTCTGAGTCATGGCACCAACCTGTCACGGTTCTGCTGGTGTGCCCTACTTGGCTGCCAGGGGGCTGTTTCATAAAACAAGTTTACCAAATAAGCCAGGCTTATTTCAGTTAGTCTGACTTATTTTCACTTGATTTGGTTTCATAAAGCAAATTTACCATAGCTTAAGCTCAGTCACTCTGGCAACTTATGTTGGGAAACTAATTTGGTCCGGAGCAGGCTAACTGTCAGGCTAAGCTGAGCTCCTCTAACACTGACCAATAGGAACACATTGATATTACCACTGTCTCTCTCACATACAATTAGTTGACTTTATTATTAGTCCAAAAATAAAAGCATACAGAGAATGCAACTTAAATAATCAAATAAATAAAAAATAGGCTACAACCAACTGTATTTCATGTATTGTGCCC
>NW_015636527.1:48466-50578 GCF_001515625.1 Sinocyclocheilus rhinocerous
ATATTTTATTCAGAATTATTGCGCTATTATTCTATTCTGCTCCGTCTGTGTAGCACACATGTACGCAGCAGCGCTCATTCACTTACGTAAGCCTCACCCACTCCTGACAGCAAAATGGATATATTTGCATGACTTTCTAACATTTACAGATGAAAAATATACCTGTGACGTGTCAATCATGTACTGAGGAAAACACAATGTCTCAAATGCATTAAACAGCACAAATATGCGCCGTTTGCCATGGTGGATCGATTTGATCCATGATCGACATTAAAGGCTGCTTAAGAATAAGCGTGCACATCAAATTATCCTGACTCACTGAACCTGGATTGAATTAGTGAGATTGCGTGAACTGAAATGGTCGTTTATGAAACCTCTTTAGTACCGATTGATTTGTTAGGTTATTTCAAGTCAGGTTTTGGATTGTAATCCTGCTTTTCATAGCGTCTTTTATGAAACAGCCCCTAGATGTCACTGTGTGTTTGTTTGAGCACATGGCTTGTTGTGTGTTTGTGTGCCATGTGCTCTCCTGCCTATTGTCTTACCCCGCCCTTCTTATTATCTCATTATTGTTTTAGTTATTCCACCTGTGTCTCACTCGTTACCCTCCTCGTTTGTCTCCCTATTTATTCTCCTTGTGTCTACAGTCCTGTGCTGTTTCGTTGTTTAATGTCCGAGTTTCTTGTGGAATGTGTTGTGTCTTGTTTCTGGCCTGCCTGCCTGTTTTTCCCCCTCGGGGTGGTTTTTGTTAGTTTTGTTTTGTTTTTATCATTAATAAAGAGCCCAGACTTCCTGCATTTGAGTCCTCGCCTCATCTCTCTCCAGTTCCCTGACAGAATGAAACAGCCACATGAGGACTCAGCAGAGAATGGTGAGCTCCAGCTCCCAGCCTCCACTACCAGCAGCCCCCTCTACCAACGCATGCTCCAAGTAGCAGTTTAAGTTCCCTCCGTCAACGGACCTGAGGGAATTCGCATTGAAGTTCAGGAGTGCTGCTGAGGGGCTGGACTACAATGATGTGGCTCTCAAGGACCTGTTCAACTATACCCTTGATGAGCCCATCAGCACCTGGCGGAGGTTCGGCACAGAGCACCTGGCTTTTGGGGCGTTTGTGGACTTTCTAGCCCACAGGGAGAGACAATCAGTTCTAGAGCAAGAGGTACCTTCTCATGTGGTACCTCTTCATAACATGGATTCTCGTCCCGTCATGGCCGCCACTCCAGAGTCTCGTCCCATCATGGCCACCACTCCAGTGTCTCGTTCCGTCATGGCTGCCACTCCAGAGTCTCTTCTCTTCATGGCTGCCTTTCCAGAGCCTCTCCAAAAGATGGCTGCCAGTCTGGAACCTCTTCACAAGGGGGGCCCAAGGCGTTTGGGACTAGTTTCCAGTTTGGCGGACCCAACTCTATTGTCAGTGTGAGCAGCTGGCATCACTGCGGTGGTCCCTAGTCTGGTGATCCTGGAGGACCCGACTCAGGTGGTCCTATGTTCAGTGGTTTCTGAGGTCACTGAGCAGCCCACTCTCCTTGTCTCGGCCATGGAGGCCACTACAGAGCTGCCTGATTTCACTGCTGCTGCCATCGTCAAGAAGGCTGTCTTTGGTCTTCAGAGTCCACTCCAGAGCCTGCTCCAATCCAGGAGCTCTCAGAGTCCACTCAAGAACCTGCTCCAGTCCGGGAGCCTTCAGAGTCCACTCAAGAATCCATTCCAGTTCATGAGTCTGCTTCAGTTTTGTTTTTATCATTAATAAAGAGCCCAGACTTCCTGCATTTGAGTCCTCACCTCATCTCTCTCCAGTTCCCTGACACAACCTTTTTACAAGGGTGGATTTTATTTGCGAGAGGAACGGAGAAAAAATGTATAACCGCAAGCTCTACACCGGATAATTTTTCTTTTAAAATATTCAGTAACACTTACTATGAAGCCTGTATTTATAATACATTATAAGGGTATTTTTAAGGCATTATAATGAATGCATAATGCATTATAAAAAAAACGTATATGTTGTATCATCTCATAAATAATCATAACAATTATAATACATTGTAATACTTACGTATTTGTGGTTATAAATTTTAAGAGTATGATTATTTATAACACACAATGAACACC
>NW_015636527.1:50993-51256 GCF_001515625.1 Sinocyclocheilus rhinocerous
TCAACAACTCCAGCAACCCCCTCTCCCCCACTCCTACGTTTCAGATCAGTGAGGATGATGTGCGCCAGGTCTTCAGAAAGAACAAGAGAAGAAAAGGACCAGGCCCAGATGGTGTGACACCAGCATGTCTGAAAACCTGTGCTGACCAGCTGGCACCCATCTTCTCACAGATCTTCAACTGGCGCCCCTCAGGGTTGCGTCCTCTCCCCACTGCTCTTCTCCCTCTACACCAACGACTGCACCTCTAAAGACCCCTCTGTCAA